>NC_048894.1:79852563-79868192 GCF_011077185.1 Oxyura jamaicensis
TTATTTTATTTTATTTTATTTTATTTTATTTTATTTTATTTTATTTTTAATTTATGTAACAGGATGCATTTAAAATTGTGACTTCTTTCTGAATTCCCGGAGATAAGAAAAAGTTCAAGATCCCACTAAAGGTCCCCTAATTATCCTAACTGCTTGCAACAGACAGGAATGTGATTCGTCATGAATGAAAATTATGCTGCCACTGGGCGTGGCAATGGCTTAATATTCCATTGCTCTAGCAGCCCTGACATCAAGCCTTACAGTCAAATTGACACCATCGCTCCTGAGGAGAAGGTAACTATCTCCCTGACTTTTAATTCTAACCTTCAGATTACAGATGATATGTCGAGGACGTGTCTAAAGATTAATATATACGTTAGCGATGTACACATCTGCCTAGCACAAATATACTGTATGTATCACCTTGAAGAAGTAAGATTATTTTCAAGATGCTATGCAATGCTTTGGATTGTATTAAAATTTATGAGGTGTGTGATAAAGCTGTGCTTAACTTGTACCAGCTGTGTTTCTAAAAAAGATCAAAACCAAACAATTTCTCACTTTTTCTGCATGACCCAGGTTGGTAATTTATGAAAGTACAATCTTTCTATACCGGGCTGTATTTTAAATATATATACCGATAATTTAATTTTTCCTGTGGAAGGGGGGAAAGGTATCTTCTGCATGGGTGGAAAAAGTTATTCAGATGCAATAACAATCAAAACAAAGAATAGCTGGAATCTATAAAATGCTGAGTTGAATTTCTCATCAGATATCAGTGATCAGAAATCTCTATATCACATTACTGTATGAAAACATAGGGAAAAGACTTTCATAAAAATGGGACTTACTCTATCCTGAGTCTAAGAATGTGATAAGTTTTGCAGGACATTCAAGAATACCTCCTAGTAATAAGTTTGATCATAACTGAAGTATATATCAAGGAAAAGTGTGAAAGTGGCAGATGAAATAACGTATATGACTGGAATTTTCCAATAATGCACAATGTGCCTTTGTTTAAAATATTGCTAAGTCAGCTTTTCTGTAGTTCACTTTTCTGTAGAATGCTTTTTAAGCAACCGTCCTTGGAAAGACACGGTATGTGAGGCAGAGTTGATTAATATGCACAATTTTTTAGAGAGATCCAGAGCATAAGGTGTCATTAAGGAGAGTAATTAGTAAGTACTATGCGTACATGACTTGAGGCAAGAAAGCTCAGGCCATAAAGTGAGCTGGCACTGTGGTTAGGACAAGGTTAGGCCTGATTTACAAAGGTGTAACTATTGCCTGGGATAAGAAACAGCTGAACCTAGAATACTGTTTCTATAAATGTGTTTCTTCTGCCATTCAGGCTGCTGATTTTCAGATTAATTTTTTCAAGCTCAGTTTCACTGTGAAATCCCAGACATGGCTAGTCAGAAATCTTCTGTGAGCAATTCAGCCACGCTACTCCAGAAAACCCTTCTATGCTCTACCATAGTATCTAACATTAACAGGCATAAGGACTGGAAAACTAAATCTTTGTTTCCCTTGTTGCAGGCATTGACAGCACGATGGGCTCACTTTGTGCAGCCAATGCCAAGTTCTGTCTTGACTTTTTCAAAGAGCTGAGCAAAATGAAAAGAAATGAAAACATATTTTTCTCACCACTGAGTCTCTCAGCTGCCTTTGGAATGGTTCTCCTCGGTGCCAGGGGCAACACACTCAAACAGATAGAGAAGGTGGGTGTTCTTTGCTCTCATGGCACTCTTGGATGGTAGTACAGTCTGATACAGTTCCTATACTTCCAAAGACAGATTACGCAACACACATGGTGTCTTGAAATATATATATATAAATCTTGTGCTTTTTCTAATAGTATTGTTACTTTTTTCCAACTAAACTCTGTTATAGCTATTGCTCAGTCAATGAATATATTAGTGATAAAACAAAACCAACATAGAATCATAGAACTTCTCAGAAGTGTTTTGAATGTATCACTCATCTGTCCAAGGCTCAGAAGTAGTGGTTCCCTTTAGTATGACCTTCTACCTTCTCTGCCCAAGAAGACCCAAGTTCTTCTTTCTCAAGAGGAAAGATTGTGAAATTTCATGAGTTCACCCTCTAAAAATATTATTGTTCATTTGCAAGGATCTCATCATAAGGGATGAACTGGACTTTCCCCACTTAATGTGTCTGGGATATGTCTGCAACTCTCTGTCAGCTTTGAGGTACCGTCCCATAGTTGCATTCACCCAATATTTACTTTGCAGGTATTTCATTTTGGTGAAGTTTTGAGTGATACAAACCAGAGAACAAGATATCCTTCTGAGAAGGTAAGACAGTGGCGGCTCTGAGATGAAACAACAGGTGCTGATTTGTCAGCTGTTTTCCATGCAACCCATCTCTTAATCAGAAAGCATAGCAGGGCTGAGCAGTCTCTCTGTCTAGATTCTCAGACCTGCTTATTAATGTTTTTTTTTTTATTATTTATTAATTATTATTATTATTATTTATATAAGAGGCCTTGTGAAATCACACTTTTCATCAGCTAAGCCTACTCATTACAGGTTTCTAACAAACAAAAAAACAAACAAAACAACAACAACAAAAAACCATTATAAGTGCTTAAATTGGCAGCTGCAAAGGTTTGTCGACAGGGCATGCCAGAGGCACATTGGAGCTTGCTCCTCTCAGGATCTAAGCTAGCAGATTTTTCTCAGTGTGCACAGAGTGATCACTGTACCATACAATGTGGTTTGGAAGTGGACTAGCATGGGCCTGAAGAGGAATCATTTTGTCACTCTGTACATAAGGTACAGGGTTAGAGGTGGTGTCCTGATTAATTTATTCCAACGCCAATATCAGGCTTCTCATACACAGAGAGGCTACAACTCACCCGCAGGTGCAGCTCTGCACTAGAAAGTGCAAACCTACTAAGAAACTTACATTTTCCTGTTTGAAGTGCGAAGAAGCTGGAGGAGTCCATTCCCAGTTCCAGGCACTGTTAGCTGCAGTCGGTGAACCCAGCCCAGGCTGCTTTCTCACCACTGCCAACAGGCTCTTTGGAGAAATCACTTACCCGTTCTTCCAGGTGAGTGGCTATGCTGTCCATTTTAGCAGCCCAGAAATTTACTGAGGAACACTGACAGTCCAGGCAGTGCAACTGCATTCAGGTAATTTCCTCAAGAAACCAGATCTAAGGTGTATGCAAGTGTGTTGGTAGGAACAGTGCTGTATTAGCTCTGTAACCACCTTTCTGCTTTCAAGTCAAGATATTTTTTTGCTTCCAAAACTTTGCTTTCTAGGCATGGGGAGAAAATTCAAAGCCAGAAGAAGGTGCCCAGCAGCCTGGAAAAGTTTTATAATTAATACAAGATATAAGTTTTACCATGTATATACCTATGCAGAGTAAAGCATATCTCACTGTGATGTTATATATCATGGTTAATTTTTCCAAAATAAGACAATTTTTTTTAATTTGGTAGGTGGGAGAAGACAGGCAACATAACAATGACATATAAGCTTAGGGAAAGGTACCAGGCTTTGGTTTTAGGTACTTTTTACTGTGATGAGACATTTCTGCTGCTCAGTACAGATTGAAAATAAAGAAAAAATATATTTGCAAGCATGGGTTATTAAAAATAATATCTCTCTAAAAATTGTATCTTGAGTTAATTCAAATATTTTTTTATATATGCCTTTTTTACTCATTTATTTCTTGTTGATCTACAACACATAATTATCTTGAAGCCATGAAATTATCAATCTTAAAAAAATTATCATGTTGTGATGAAATTCTACTATTTCTGCTTTCCAGCAATATTTGGATTCCACAAAGAAGTTCTATAGAGCAGAACTAGAAGCAGTTGATTTTAAATATACTAAGGAAGAAGCCAGAGAGAAAATCAACTTCTGGGTGGAAAATGAGACAAAAGGTAAAGAATATGTGCAAGTTGTTTGGTTGCATACAAACCATTAGGAATATTGGATCTAAATTTCAGTTTCCATCTTTTTTTCCCCTATGTAGCCATATTTTTATATATTAAACACTTACTGCATAATTTATGTATTTGTTTATTTGCTTAATAGGAAATAAGTATAGGAAAAAGCACAAAAATGCCTTGAGTTCCTGGCTTCAGAAGCTCTACATAAACTTTTTGCTATTTACTTGAAGCCACTATACTACTTATCAGTTATATGGGAGTAATTATTAATAGTTAAATACAACTGATTACCTGAAACAAACAAACAAAAAAAACAAAAGTAAAAATTCTTCCTAATTCATTATTTTTAAAGGTAAAATCAAAGACCTATTTGCTGCTGGGTCTATTGATCCCTCCACTGTACTTGTGCTGGTCAATGCCATATATTTTAAAGGAAAGTGGGCAGTAGAATTTAAGAAAGAAGATACCAAGGAAACATATTTCAGACTGAACAAGGTACAGTATGGGCAGGAAATGAAGCAGCTGGGGGGATGGAAGTCAGACGCCTGTCTTCTGTAACAACAGATGGAAGCTTTCCTCCTTTGTTATCTCAAGACAAAACATTGTTCTTCAGCTAAAACACTAGAGTCCTACACCTTCTCTCTGGTTTGATAATCAAATATGACATTTTTTCTATCATTTCACATCAGAAGTGGTTCTTGTGTAGATGAGATTCCAGCTGTGTCAAAGTCACTGAGTATGTGCTCTGGCTTTGGAGATTTCACAACTAAAAGCTATTTCAAAATAGCTTGCTTTTGGAACTGAATTCAAGGAATCTATTCTTCTTTTACTATTTGCAAACAGAAAAATGTTTGTTTGCAGGAAAAAAGAAATGTTTAGAGCCAAATTATCTCAGAGTTCATGAAGAATTTCAATTATTCATGAAGAATTTCAGTTCATGTTTGATACAATTAATTATTTTATTTTAATCCAAGGGACATTTTCAATAACGTTCATGGATTTGTTTCTCATTTGACATGCCAGAAAAGAAGAAGAAATTAAAGAGAGAGTTCTAAGTAAAGTAAACTGTCACAAGTCCAAATGGAAAAGTAGTTTTTACACTGTTTAAATTGGATAACTTCTTTGGAGCTACAGTTAAGAGAAAGGAACATGCCAATTCTACAAGTACACTAAGCTCTGGTCAGAGTAAACAGTGTTTTCTGTACTGAACTCTAATTTCAGTACTGAAACCAATCACAACCAGGGTGAACATTTCTGTATTTTCTGTTCCATCTGTTTCTTGTGTTCCAGAATGAGATAAAGACAGTGCAGATGATGTTTCAGGAAGGTTATTTTAAGCTGGCCATCATAGAGGAACCAAAAATTAAAGTGATAGAACTCCCTTACTTTAATAATGAACTGAGCATGCTTATTCTTCTTCCTGAAATTGTGTGTGAAGACTTCACTGGCCTGGAACAGGTAATACCTTCTTTACTTTCTAGTTAAATACATAAAGGGATGAATACAGAGCAATACTTTAACATTGCTCCAGTATGGTCAGATAACCACTGGGGAAAACAGAACCTTTTTATCTTTTCCTTTCATTCATTACAGTGTTATTATTATTATCAATAACCCCCTACAGCTTGAAAACACCCTCACATATGAAAAACTAGCAGAATGGACCAGCCTGGATAAGATGCAACAGCTGACAGTGAAGGTATACCTGCCCCAGTTCAAGATGGACGAAAGTTACGTTCTCAACAAAACTCTCCAGGAGATGGGAGTGATGAATGTTTTTGACTGGGGAAAAGCGGATTTATCAGGAATCTCTAGGAAAGATGGTCTGGTTATGTCCAAGGCCATTCATAAGTCATCTGTGGAAGTGAATGAAGAGGGCACTGAAGCGGTTGCTGCCACACAGGTTGTTGCAATGCCTTTGAGTCGCCCAATTTCTTATGAGTTCAAAGCTGACCACCCATTTCTTTTCTTCATCAGACACAACCCAACCAACACCATTCTCTTCTTTGGCAGATATTCCTCCCCTTAAGTGAAAGTTATTTTGGAAATTACATCTTTCTCCCCACTGACATTCCCATTGGCAATTACAGAGGACAAAAGAGAGCACATTCTCACAGATTTTGTAAGGGAAAAACTGGAGATCAAAACCTAAAAAGTTTTAACTGTTATATTCTTAATATCAGCTCCAGGTATGATTTACTTTTAGGAGGGACTTAATAAATCAGAAGGATAAGCTAAAATAGCCTCTACCTTAAAAAGCAATAGACGTATCTTTAGTATTGTTGAGCTTTCCCCTTTCCTAATGCAGTATACCTACAATAAAGCCATGATTTTAGTGCCCTAAAGAAAGGTGATAGATTCTCAAGCATGAAGCAGACGAGGATAGGGATCTGCATTAGAAGGATATTTGTATGTAATTAGGTACTCAATCTCTTTTGGCTTTACCTACATGAGCTTTGTGTAGATCTCAAGAAAAATGCCATTTTGTATGGGAGTAGTGAAGTAGCACAAGTTTCTTATTCTGTTTTATCCCTCATCAGAATAAAATAAAACTTTTATGGTGATGGTATTTAGGTGGATAGCCTCTATTTGTTCTATTTTTAATAATAAAACCACTGCAAAGTAATTATTAAATGTAGTAGTCTGCAGAACTAAGTGGACAGGCAATTGTTCTATTAAATCAAGTAAAAATAATGGCAATCATTTCTGAAGTGTCTAAGTAACACTGTAGTCTACCTCCCATTTTAAAATATTCATTGTTCTGAGTATGGGCACAGGACAACTTGACATTAGGACAGGTAAAACCTGAGCCTCACCTCCTGTTTCTCTCTTGCATTTGATTTTATGAAGGAATTAAGAGTGCAGTTTTAGGACATGGATGAGCCAGTCAAAGGCAATTAAGGGGATGATGATGCTCCCATTGTCTCCTTCCTTCCATGTGTTTCTGCTCCTTCCCTTATGCTGTCATTATTACTGGGTGATGAGCAATTCACTGGGACCTAAATCAAGGGGAAAATTTTTGCTAAAGTAAGCTTGCTGATGATGTAGTCCCCTAAACCACCTCTCAGATGTTGTGGAGGAGGTGGTGGGAAGGCATAGCTGAGGGATTGTGGAGAAAAAAGCAGCCCATCCAATTTGGCATCACATAATATCCAGAATCCACAGACCCATTAAAAAATACATTTTTTTTTAAGGAAAAAATTTTCAACCCTTTGATGACTCACCCTGCTTTTCCTCTTACTCTTTTTTTGGGGGGGAAAAGGTAACTACTGGGAACACTAGTGTTATTTCAGAACTGCAGATTGAAAAGCTTTCCCAGATGCTGAGATATGAGTGAAAAACTGTAAATTACAGAACCTTGAACTTTTAAAATTGCTAAATAAAGCAGGCTCATGAGGTGTCTTGCAATATCAATATGAAATACCGTCTGATACAGTAAAGTTACTGGCAGAGGCAGAATTTTCATATTAATTAGCTGGTAAAAGAGAATGCCAAATGCAAGCTGTGGATTCTTCTGATGAAGAGAGTATGTGAAAAATAGCCATGTGTGTTTTTCAGCAACTACCATAGGTATTTAATATATATCTGGTTTGACTCAAACATGTATTACTTATGCTAAAAAAAAAAAAAAAAAAGTGAAAAAGTGCTAGCCTATATATTCTAGCTTGTATAACGAGATCTATTTTATTTCAGATAAAAACAAAATTTGTGGCATGTATGATGCTGTAAAATATTATTTTGAAGAACATGAGTCTCACAACAGGAAAAGGAATTCTGTCTGTGCACAAAAGAGAAATATGACTGAAACAATGATTGCCACTCACTTTACTATGGCAGAAGTAAACAGTTACAATCTTTGAATTTTTTAAACCTTCTCCAGGTATATCTAGATAATCTCAAAACCAGGAACAAAATACAATATAAAGAAAAATTATATTTTCTCTTCATATAATCTTTTTTTTCTAGTTGCCTTCTGTGATAAATGATTGAGTTCCAGATAGGATTCTAATTAAAGTTTGTAATTTATTAAGTGAATAGAGGCAAGCAAACAGCCCTGGGTGCGCTGGGAGTCTCTGCTCCACCAAGACACACACCTGTTACATCAGGTGGCTGTTTTTTATGCTCCTAGACTAATACATATTCATCACTATTCCTAGAAAAGGCAGGGTTATTATAATTAATTCCCAGAATCCAAACCCTCTCTGGACGCATGCGTATCAGTTTCTGGTGGTCTCTTGTGCTGAAGGCTCGTAGTCTTCCTCCCAGGCTTTGTCTTTCGGTCGTCCTTCAACTCCTTTCTCCTTATTTGGTGGATCTCTTTGCCGGATATCAGAGGCTTGGGCAGCATCCCATGCAAAAGTCAGCAGGTTCATAAAAAAAACTCCTTGTTCCTCTTATCTCCCAGACTCGAGTCTCAATGTTTGTCCTTCAAACCCTCTATTTACACAAATTGCTGGACCCTTCCTTTGCATGATACAGGAACTATGTACACTAATCACTCTGTTCTCTTAAAGAAAAGGTTATATTTCATCATGTGGCCCTAGCATTGTTCCATACTGACACGAATCAAATTAACACATTTCACACCTTCTTAATTTGAGAAGAATAACAAAGCATTGAAACAATGTGAAACTGTTTTACTCTTGGCTTTATTACATCAAACTGAGTTGTTTCTAGGGCCAGCCAGCTATGAAGGGGCATAATGGACTGGCAGATGTGCTTGGCCTCCTCTTGCCTCAGGTTGCTGTGCAAACACAATACACATTGACATACCAGCTACTCTGAGCTCTGAAGCTTAGACATTAATTTTACCCTAGGCCAGACACACTGACTGTCTGAGAGGTTTAATACAAGGGGCTGGTTGACTTCAAAGTTCTAGCACCAATACCATCTGCTTCAGACTGTGTATGTGCAACAGACAGCTGATCATCTCCAGCACAACAAATACCGTGGCAGAGTAAAAAGCATCTCAAGTCCTGTAAATGGGGCTGTTCTGGCCATATCTTGGTTCATTAAAGGCCGCTGAGCCTCTGCCCTGGCACAGATGACCAAGCTATGGCATGAACAAGTCCAAAGCATAAGCAAACATTACTCTCAAGCCCATCACAGTATCTACTGAGCAACCACAGGAAATGAAATGTGAAAATCTGAATGGAGAAATGTTGGAAAGAGATGATTTTTCTGCTGCTTAATATCTCTTTGATTAAGCTAACCTTGGGAAAGAAAGGTAAATCCCATGAACTGGTTTAGGAACAGCTCCACAATGGACTGCCTGACAGAGGAAAGGGCATCAGTCCTTGCTGACCTCTTTCCTGGGACAAAAACAGATCTGGAACAGAGTTTAACCTGTTTGTCTTGCTTACACTCATAGCTTCTCCATTTCAGGAGGCACCTCTGACTTCCCCTGGCCCAACACTCTATCTAAAGTTACAAAAAAGCACTTGTCCATTGATGACTACACATGTATAGCCCGTTCTGGTCAAAATTTTTGACTACTCACAGAGTGATTCTGCAACCAGTTTTGCACTAACATTCAGTGTAAAAAATATGCAAAACAAATCCAAGCCTGTGTAGTGGCAGACTACTTTCTGGAGAAGATATTCTCTCCCATCTGTGACCACTTGCAGAACCAAGTTACCCCAGTTATCAGGGTCTGCAGAAACATGCCTGGGCTCCAGCAAAACAAAACACACCACAAAGGGTAAAGTAACTTATTTTCCTCTTCATCAGTGGGTGCAACTACCACTGTGTGTTCTCTGCCTTAATATGTAAAAATTAGGGTTTTCTATTATTCCCTCCCACGACTCTTACAGAGGCTGGATTCATTTCTTTAGTGCTCATCAAGTCTATTTTTCAATAAAGAGCCTTTTACAATTGAGTTATATTTGATATTGTGCATTATGATTGTCTAACAGACCATGAATGTTCCTTCAGACAGATTTGGTAGTTTATTTACCTGTCACAGTTAAAAGGTAGGTATAGAAGATCTATGAGAATGGCCTGTGCATGTACAACAGACCTTGTTTCTGTGACCTGTGGAGAATGAAAATTAAAAGCTGACCTCCAATCATCCTTTAAATTCTAATGGCTGGTTAACATCCATTTCTGAATATCTGAATAGTCTGGGATCTGACTTCATAAAGCAGCAAATACTTTTTGATCATTTCTCAAATCTCTTCCTCTGCCATGCCCACACGGAGTCTTCTAATTCATCTCAACACTGCTGCTCTGATTTTTTTCATCAGAATGAATTTTCAGCAAAATGTGCTTTCTCCTTAAACATATACGCTGTATAGCCTTGGGCTTATATCTGATACAGTCTTACTTCAAGTGAAAAACTGAGTGAAGAACAGTCTATACTCAGCTTTAGCTGCAGGTGTTCATTGATGATGAACTGTGGTGTCCCTGCCCCCATGGAAGAGAGTCGGAACTGATCCTTAAGGGTCCCTTCCAACCCAAGCCACTCTATGATTCTGTGATAACTACATCTTATTTTCTCATAATATTTTAGGATCCTTAGATTCATCTGATTGTGAGAATCACTCACTCTGATGTTCTGATGTTATAGTTATAGTTTATTAAAATGTATTATGGTTTGTTATGGTTTGCTAAATAACTTTGCAACACTTTTTTTCCTCTTTTTTTTTTTTTTTAAATTTCATTATTCATTTGGCTCTAGTTACCTCTATGTCTCAATCAAATTAACGCTTAACTTCAAAGGAATAACACAAAACAGGCTTTTAGACTTGAACTCCACTTGCCTTGGTACAGCCTTGTAAGACACAGAAAAAGCTGGAATCATTCCATTATTTTATCAGATTTTACTCCACTAATATACTTCATTAAATTTTGGCTTGCTGCAAATACCGCACTGGTCTAATGTTGGTCTACTCAATAGTTTGAAGGGCAATGAATCAAAAAGCAGTGACGAAGGGTAGTAACTCAAAGGATGACTCTTTGAAGGCTAACAGGGGGAGTGTCCCAAATGGTACTGTATATATCACCAAGAGCTCAAAGAATCTGCGTAGATTCAGCTGGCAAGCTGGATTATTACGTGCCTCTTTGAAGACTGTGGGGTAAGTATTTCTCCAAGTAAAACGTAACTTCTAATTTGTATTCTTTTATATGAAAAAAAAAAAAAAAAGGAATATTATGTTTAAGAACTTTAAGGTAAGTATAAGACAGATATGGAAAAAAAAAAAAAAAACACAAAAGTGTATATAGTAATTTTACATTGCCTTATCAATATGTCTTATACTGTTTGACTGTCAAATAGTTTTAGGTGTGCAAAATCAGTGTTTGTACACCATAGTTTAAGTAGGGATGCCTCTATTTTTTGTTGAAAATCTGGTGTCACATTAAAACTCTTCTTTTATCTTTTTAAGATTCTCTCTCTCTCTTTTTTTTTTTTTTTTTTTTTTTTTTTTTGAATTAAAACATTTGTTTTCTCAATCTCACTCTCTGGAGAATTCAGGTGAGGTAGAGTAAGATGATTCACACAACCTATGGTTCCAGAGTCATTAGCACAAGACATCTCCCAGGTCACACAGTGGAACATGTGCCCTAAACCATTGATATGCTATTCCTCCAACTTTATTTTGGAGAGAGAAGAACAGTGTACAGCTTCCTTGGTCTCAGACTCAAGAAAGAGAATGACTGTAGATTTCAACAAATACTCTTAAGGCGTGACCTTAACTTGCACATGCAGGACGTTCACCTGATTGAACTAATGCAGCTGTATGGTGCATCAAGCTTTACTGCCAAACCCTGTATTTATGACATACATACATGCGCTTTTTCTCCCTGTCAAAAACAAAACAAAACAAGCAAACAAAAAAAACAGCAGAGATTAATTGAACAAGATGGGCAAGAACAAGATACTATTTGAATGATGAGCCAGCCACCTATCAACAGCATACAGTCATATTTCTGTTTGTTTCAGGTAACACCGATTTCACAATGGGGTCCATCAGTGCAGCAAATGCAGAATTTTGTTTTGATGTATTCAATGAGCTGAAAGTTCATCATGTCAATGAGAATATCTTGTATTCTCCCCTGAGCATCATTGCAGCCTTGGCCATGGTCTATCTGGGAGCCAGAGGCAACACTGAGTATCAGATGGAAAAGGTAAGTTACATAAAACAGATACAAGTTCCTCATGATACTGTTCAGCACAGCAACAGATCACCCGTCAATGTCTTTGAGACCTCTCCAGCTGGGGGGCCAGCCTCAGTCACATTTGCCACTGGATTCAAACTTGGATAGAAGAATGGCAGTCAGCCATTCAGAGAAATCATGTCTGGATCAGGAATTAACTTTTCACTTACCATTGATTTTCACTGTGAAGGGCAAGAATGGCTTCCATTAAGGAGAAATCCTGGAGAATGGTTAAGGCAGATCTCTTCAGTTTATATTATCTCACAAACTAACCCCCTTCCAGATAGAATGGACAATTTGTAATACATAAAAAATGAAAGCAAGAGTCACAGTTATAGAGTACGGTATGTGCGTAGCTGGTTTGTAGACTGGAAAATAAATGATCTAAGCTGAAGATCATACTCACAAATTTTCGTAGTAGCACATGCAGTAAAAAATAATTATTTCAAGCTCATGTAAGACTCAGTGTTAGTCAGACCCAGTTATTCCAAGCCCATACCATAAACACGAATAGCAGTGACTCTCAGTGGACTTCGCATACTTCATTTTTTCTATTGTTACTTCCCATTGCAGGTTCTTCACTTTGACAGCATTGCAGGACTTGGAGGAAGTGTTCAGACCAAGGTACAGAAATCTAAGGTACATTTATTTCTCTCTCACATTTTTTTCTCCTGAGAATAGGAAATAAAACTGTTCTAGCTGTGCTTCAAATAGGTCAATCCCCTTCCCAAACCTTAGCTAGTTCTCTCAGTCCAAGATATGCAAGTGGAAAACTCAAATTTGCTCAAAAAATCCCTTCCCCCAAAATAAAACAAAACAAACAAACAAAGCAAGAAGCAAACAATTCCAGAAACAAATAAACAAACAAAAAGAAGGAAAAAAAATCATAAAAAGAAGGCAGGTTGCACATGTTGCACCAGAAAAAGTGATGGAACAGGGAAGAATGCAGGCTACCTTCCAGGATTAATAAGAGCTTGCACACCTTCAGGTGCTGCTGGGGGACAGCACATGAAACACCTGTGTGCTTTCCTCCATGTTCATTTGCTGCAGCTGCAAAGATAACACAAGCCATTCTCCTAGGCCTGACCCCATCCACTTTGGATCTCCAAGAAGAAGGTCGGACTTGGAAAGGACAAGAAGACTACATGACTATACTCTAAGACTATATTATAAGATACTTCCCGACACCCTTGTCACCTATCACTCTTCTATCTGCAGCTTCAGCACAAAGCTGCCATGAAAATGCAAGCAGAAGCAGGGAGCTAGACACTGTATGCAGGACAACTCACCAAATGTAATCAGACACCCGAATTTTTCTTCAATTATCACTTTGCTCCTCAGGCATGTGGTTTCAGATTCATCACTGAGTTTTTCTGCTTGCTATAACCTAGACTATCTCTAGATGCTATGAATTGTACATCATCAATTGCTTAAAAGAACATTCCTCTCATGGAGCTTTTAAACTCTAATACATTTGCCTGCAAATGTCCTAATACTGTGTTTTCATGTGTAAGTATAAGTAGCTGGCTTTCTACTGAAGCTAACACCTATATATATATATATGTATATATATATAATTTTTTTTTCTCTTTTCATCGACAACTTAGTGTGGCAAGTCTATGAACATCCACATACTATTCAAAGAACTTCTCTCTGATATCACTGCACCAAAAGCCAATTATTCGGTCCACCTTGCCAACAGACTCTATGCTGATAAGTCATGTCCAATCCTACCGGTAAGTTGTACTTCAGAATGATTTCTTTCTAAGCCTTGCATAAACCTGTAATCCAGGAGTACTGCCTGGAATAAGGGATCTGTTAATCCATCACTCCTCACTGGACTCCCCCAGATTTTTCCTTTGCCCATGAAAATAGACTGCATGGAAAGCAATTCCAGGGAAAAAGATGACCCTATTCAAAAATGAATGGAGTTAATAAAGAAAACTATTTGGGAATGTAATATTTCCCTCTCCCTGCCCACAAATTCCTTTCCTTTCCTTTCCTTTCCTTTCCTTTCCTTTCCTTTCCTTTCCTTTCCTTTCCTTTCCTTTCCTTTCCTTTCCTTTCCTTTCCTTTCCTTTCCTTTCCTTCCAATATTTCCCTGCAGGAAATAATTTGATTTCAGCATGTTTCTTCATTTGAAAACCCCACCTCAAAAACAACTTTTTGGAGTGTCTAAATCATTCATTTGGCATTTTCAAAATAAAGCATACAAATATTCTAAATCAAATAAATTTCTTACCTTTAAAAATAAGGAAAAATGCTTCAAAAGGAAGAGTGGACATAATGATAACAAAGCACTCTCCACTGGACCTGAAGCTGATTTTGGATCAGGCTTTCTTCAAGAAAATATTTCTGCATTTCTAGTACATACGTTTAATGGTCAAATAATAAAAATGTCAGATCTGAAAATATCATGCATCAGAATATTTTTTTTCTGGCCCAGTTTTAACTATTTTGTCCAGACAACAAGCAATGAGAACAATCTAACCATGGCATCACTATAAAAATTGAGTCTTTTTATCTGTATTTTATTTCACCATCATAGTCTTTTTACAAACTGACTGGTTTGGTGGCTACAACTGCTGTCTTTACAGATATACTTAAAATGTGTGAAGAAACTGTACAGAGTAGGTCTGGAAACAGTGAACTTCAAAAAAGCATCAGATCAAGCCAGACAGCTCATTAATTCCTGGGTGGAAAAACAGACAGAGGGTAAGGTCAGAGAAGAGTTTGAAATGTAATTTCTCATTACGACTGTACTTGAACAACTTCTGGAAAGACTAAACAGTAGAGGAGAAATGTCTTCCTTCCATCCCCATTAATGGATATTACCTGTGGAGAAGGATGACTATATTGCACCTGTGTGGCAGTGCATTTTAAATATATCTGGCAAAAGCAGAGGTACCTGGGCATGCACAGTTTCTGTGTCTGCAGAGTGTAACTCTTGCAAGATTATCTCCAGCTTCCCTAACATATTGGCGTCACTTTACAAGTGTGTGCTGGATGGGTAAAAAATGGGCTTGCATGGAAGAAAGTGATGCAGCCATTAAGGTGGTGGCAGAACAATGATTAAGGCATGTGCGTATATTTATCAGGGCTCAGATGAGAGGAAAAACAAGAGTGACACATGAGAAGGAAGCACAGTGGGATACAGATCTTCTGTCTCCCTACTTCCCTCTCCTGTTCCTTCTTATCTGTGCAGGTCTTTTTCCAAGCACTTCTTTGAGATATTCCTGGGATGTGTATGAATCCTCAAACCTTCCTGTCTTCTTGCAGAAATGTCTGACCAAGAGTTAGTTGTTCTGTATTAAATCATCCTCACGAATCTGAATTCCACACCCTGTCATTTGAAGACGAGAAAGTCAAGTCAAGTAACAGCATGTTAGTTGACCTCTAAAATGCAAGACTACACCTAGAAAAACAAAACCTCTCAAAGAAGCTCCCTCCAACCCCATGCCCTTCATTGCAGGCACTCATGAACACCAGAGGAGGTGTGTCTCAGCACTCTCTGCCTTGCTTCCTTCTTCCAGGACACATCCAAGA
>NC_048894.1:79868202-79868750 GCF_011077185.1 Oxyura jamaicensis
GGCCTGAGGACCGAGCCTGCTTCCTTTGAAGGCTTGCACATACACTCAATTAAAGAGAAAATTGCTCCCTGCTCACATCATCTCATGCTTCTGTTCTGCAGCAAGACAGCAAGCCTGTGCAAATGATGATTCAGAACAGCACGTTTAAGGTGGCCACGGTGGCTGCGGAGAAAATGAAGATCCTGGAGCTTCCGTATGCCAGCGGAGAGCTGAGCATGTTGGTGCTGTTGCCTGATGAGGTTTCTGGCCTGGAGCAGGTATGGCCCTGGCAGGGGAAGCACAGGAGATATCAGTGCAGGGGCACCTGGCTGCCATCAGAGCTTGTGCTGTCCCCTTACACCATGAGGGAAGCACACCAGCTGCCCAGGTGCTAGCAGGGGCCTGGGACTCAGTCTGGTAAAACCGAGTGCAGTGCTGCTGTAGCCCTGCAGAAGGGGATGTTGGTATATGCAGTGATCTCCATCAGGTACCAGAGACAGGTATGGTAGCAGATTTTTTTCTTTTCTTTCTTTCTTTCTTTCTTTCTTTCTTTCTTTCTTTCTTTCTTT
>NC_048894.1:79868760-80072370 GCF_011077185.1 Oxyura jamaicensis
CTGATAAAGTAGAACTCAAACACTGTTAACAAATCATAGGGACCAATTGTTCTGTTAATAATAATTAACAGAATTTTTCACAAGAGTGAAAGAATTAGATTTAGAATTGGAGTTTTGTAAAATGTGAAGGATAATATAAAAGATCTTTTCTCACTGAAAGGTTAGCTGTATAGGTCTGCAAATGGTCATATATCTGATTTAACGTTTTCAATAACTGCTTTTACACAAAAACACTTGATCTCATTGAGAAATTTTCAGATGACTAAGTTTTGGAAAACTTCATCAAGACAGATGTCATTTAGCCAATAGTCAGGAGGAAGCATACAGGACAAACAAATACATTTAAGATTGTCAGTTCTATTTTGTACACAAAATAAATGAAAAAAAAAATAGTAACAAATGGTATTAACACAGCTGTTATGTCCATTTTACTCTTACCTTAGGCATTTAACTTCTTGCCTTTCTTTGCAGATTGAGAACACAATCAGCTTTGAAAAACTCACACAGTGGACCAGTTCTACTCTGATGGAAGAGAGGAGAGTGAAAGTGTACCTCCCTCGCATGAAGATTGAAGAAAAATATAACCTCACATCTGTCTTAGTGGCCTTGGGAATGACTGACCTGTTCAGCCCTTCAGCCAATCTGTCTGCTATCTCTTCCACAGAGAGCCTGAAGATGTCTCAGGCTGTGCATGGGGCGTACATGGTAGTCAATGAAGAGGGCACGGAGGTGGCTGGCTCAACAGGGGTGGTGGGAGACATCAAGACTTCCCCTGAGTTTGAAGAGTTTAGGGCTGACCACCCATTCCTCTTCTTGATCAAACACAACCCAACCAACAGCATTGTCTACTTTGGTAGATATTGTTCCCCCTAACAAGAGAAAGAGTTGGAAATAACACATGCCTTCCCCTCCCTCAGAATTTGAACCCTTTAACTGTAGTATTGTAGCAGAATTTCATCTCAATATTTTATCAGTGTGGAAAGCCTTTAATATCTAGGGAGATATTCTTGAAGCATGTGAATTTTCAGATCTTTATGTGCAGGTATTTCTAATCAGCTTGGATTCAGGACTTACAATTTCAGCAGGTAGCTTAAGAAGATTTCCCAATGTCCTTGACTAACTTGGGAAACAGGGCCACTGTTTTGACTTTTTGTGAGAAATCCTGCCATCGCTATTGAGATCTGGTTTCTCTAATAGGAGCTTTGTGAAATATACACTGCTTGCAGTATAATCCTTGTCCTTCCTGTTGAACTTGCTGAGCAACCATCCTTGAATTGATGCCTGGACAACTTTCAGATGAAATTCTGAACTTCAGCAGATCATTCTTCTTCCAGCATTCGGGCTTCTTTGTGCTGCACATACTATAAGGCCATGCCACTTTTTCTGAGGGAGCATACAGACAGTCTACCATTTCTTCTCAAATAATCTCCAACCACAACATCTTCCTGATTGATATTATTGCCCTTTTTCATTTCAGTGACATATCGTTGATTTTTTGAATGTACATGGGTTGTCCTTCTATTTATTCTAATAAAAGCTTTGCAAACTAAGCATGTCATTACCTATTTTGGGTTACTGCACCACACGACTTGAAAAATGTGTTATAGTGGGTAATGATTATTGATGGAAGTGGTTTAGAGTGGTATTTATATCCTATATTCAGAATCAGAATATACCCATATATGAGGTCACTGAATACTTCAAGATTTTTTTTCCTTTTCTAATTTTGAGCTTAAGCAAGATAAACCCTACAGCTCCTAGTCTTACTTTGAGCTTCTCTCCAGATAGCACATCAAGTAACTAAATTCTTTGAATTTGCCATTTTATTTCTGCATAGTTTTTACAGAAATTCTCTAAGGGTCTCCATAAATAAATCAAGGTGATGCCTATAAGATACAACTTAAAAAACATGAGAAAAGTAGCAGGAAAACACATTTTTATACCCACTACAAAGTCTATAGGAGAACTATAATCATTGGTCTTCCCAAGACAGTTATAAAGGATTAGCTACGGTTAACACAAGTATTAAAGCAAAACAAACTAACTAACTAACAAACAAAAGCTATTTCAAGAGATATGAATTAATAAGTTTTAATGTGTACATTATCTTTTTCTTCCCTTATAACTGCAGACAACACATTTTTGCTGTAACTCCAAACAGAAACTAACAACAACAACAAAAATACTGTCCTGGAAAAGAAAATCATGAGAGAAATGATAAGTATCTTCCTAAAACTACACCCAGAAGAGATTTTCAAGACACAGGGTCCACCTAATACCCTCACTGTGAAATGGAAGCATTTGACTGTTGTTTTAAAAATGGCCCCTTAGGTATCATTAGGGATACAAAGTAATGCTTAACAGACTTCTGAAAGACAGGCATCTGTTGAAAACTAGGTTTGGGTGCTTAATATAGGTTCCAATTTTGTTCTTATTTTAATTTTTGTGCAAGTGGGTGATTCTGGTCCATATGTAGATCACTGGAACTGTGCTTGGAAAAGCTTGAGAAAGCTTTTCTGGGCTCCCAAAAGATACTTGAGAAAGCATAGCAAAACTACAGCCACAAGTCAGGGATTCCCAATCAAGTCTGTAATGGTGACGTAGGTCAAAGATCAAGCCAGAAGATTAAGATCATAGGTCAGGGTCTGTAGTGGTCCTAACCTGAAGTGTTGTATGCTGAAGAGTTAGAGGCTCACATAAAAGCTGACCTGATCAAGCACAGGCCTGTGCTATGCTATGCTGTGTTATGCTGCCCTCATTGCTTGTCCTCCAGGCATATACTTTGCTAAAAGTATCATGTAGCTGCAGGGTAAACTTTTAGCCTGCTAATCATAATGGAGGACCTGTAGAGGTCCCTAGACTTGCACCTGGTGATGATGCCACTGGCATATATTTGTCTTTGTCATGAAGTGAAACAGCATGTGTCAATAAAAAATTCATTCTTGCTCAGCAGTAGAAATGATCAACAGTGTTGCTTACTTCTAAGAACATCCTAAAAAAAACCTGTAAAGACCACAATGCCAGTGAACCTTTCTGTGGATGGCATCTGCGCAATGTACTGTGCCCTGACTAAAGGTTCCTCCAATGCTGCAAAGTTTAGAGTTCCAGCATCTGAAGCGATGTGAAGTTATCTGTGCTATCTCCTTTTTTGCTTTGTCTTAGCTAAAAGCATTAGCTAGAAGTATTTCAATGTTAGCTAAAGGTATTTTAATCAATACCTTATGAAGTCTGAGTGTCTTTCTTACTGGTACCCAAAAGGAACTCTTGCAGTGGTGCATTACAAAGTCCAGCTCAGTGAGATTCATGGCCAGACACAGACATGCAAAGTAGCTTGGGTAAGAAGTACAATCAAGAGGTTCAGTTTAAATGCCTCTTCCAAGTGAGGGGAATGTAGACTGTGAAGATCACCCTGTACTAGGGGTGATCTTTGTGACAGGAAGCCATGGGCCAGTCACATGGGCCAGTCACAGCTGGTTGCAGGTAGCTCTGTAACTCGTGAAAACAACTCCCTGTGTGCCTGATCCTCAGCCAGTTAGAAAAGCATATGGCACCTCTGCTCAAACATAGTTAAGGAAACGTGGTAGCTGCCAGGGACAGGAGATATGTGAGGAGACACAAAAAAAGAGGACTGGAGAGTCAGAAAAAGGGGACACATGAGGAGAAATGTGAGAGATGATTTTGGAGAAACACAACAGAGGAGATATATGGAAGGAGATGTTGGGAGCACAGGCAGAGACATGCTTGTGGGAGGAGGTACTCCATGACAGAGGACATACCTCTGAGGCACTGTGGCCATGGACAACACGTTAGGCCACTGACACCTTGGAGGGACAGCAGCCTGCAGGTGACTGGCACTGGGGTAGGGATGCCCCTGAAGAACTGTATCCCACAGAGCACATTAGAGAAGAATAAACAAGTAACCAGCAACTACTGGCAGACAGAAAAGATTATATACTAACTTCAACATCTTACATTGCTTCACTGAAGAGAGTGCAACAAGGAAGATAAAACCTAGGAAGCAAGGAAGGAAAGGTGATAAACTGAAGTTGATTGTGGAGAAGGGTGAAGAAAGGTTTAAATGTCGATTTCATAGCTTGTTGCATTTATTATTATTATTATTATTATTATTATTATTATTATTATTATGGTCCATTCCTGAATTAGCAATTAAAATTATGTTAATTAGAAAGAAATTAGTTAAAACTACCCCAATCAAGACTGTTGACCACAACAGAAGCCTACTTCTGAGCCTTAGTCCTTTGGTTCCTGCCTGAGGTACACTCTAGGTGTGCCTGTCTCCAGGCCTGCCTCCTGATGAACCTCAGACCCAAGCTGCTGCCATGTCTCCGGTGCTATCTCCTTTGTTTCTAAATGGGTGACAAAGCCCTGCATGCACTAACAAGCCTTTAATGGCTGTGACCTGACACACTTGGAGCCTTTACACACACCTATGCACCCAGGAGCTCTATTTGATCTGGACGAGGGGATCAAGTGCATCCTCAGTAAGTTTGCAGATGACAGGTGGGAGTGTTGTGGCGGAGTGTTGATCTACTTGAGGGCAGTAAGGCTCTACAGAGGAATCCAGACAGGCTGGATCACTGGTCTGAGGCCAGCCGTATGAGGTTCAAGAAGCTTGAGTGCTGGGTCCTGCACTCAGGGCACAACAACCCCACACAACGCTACAGGCTTGTGGAAGAGTGGCTGGAAAGCTGTCTGGAGGAAAACGACCTGGGGGTATTTGTCAATAGGTGGCTGAATATGAGCTAGCAGTGTGAAGCACTGGAATAGACTTCCCCAGGAAGTAGTTGAGTACATCCCTGGAGGTATTTAAAAGACATGTAGATGTGGTGCAGAGGGGCATGGTTTAGTGGTAGAGTCGGCAGTGCTAGGTTAACAGTTGGACTTGATGGTCTTGGAGGTCTTTTCCAGCCTAAGGGATTCTATGATTTAAGCTCTGCACTGGGCCTTCGGTTCTTCCCTGTGCTACATTAGATGTTCTAGTATAGTGTTTACTAGTCTCCAGTTCAAACACAGCTGTGCCAATAGCTGGCCAAGGACTCCTTGTGTGACCTGGGCCATGCCTTGCCAGTAAGAACCTGCCAGTCATCACTGGATTCGATCCTAACTCTGACCTGTGACTTCTTGGCTTGACTGTGGATGTGCCCCATTTTCATGGTACTGCCTTATGATTTGGACTCATGTTTGAAGCTGGCCATGTTCTCTGAGCTAGCTTCAACCATTCTTTTCCAGATCTTGCTCCGGTTCTGTGGGACTGGGCCCTGGCCAGTCTCTGGCTATGCAGGGCCTTATTCCTATAAAATTTCCTGTGGGACTGGCCTAGCTGTGGGCTCTGATATCCTCACAGCACTCACCTTTTACTCAGGCCAGGCTCCTAATTAAGCCCCCTTCCACCCTGCCAGGTCCTCTTTTCCACACCCAGCAGTGCCCCACAGGACAGCATGACTCCCTCATTCAGCCCAAAGCCACTCATGCCATGTCCCCTTACAGCCCGCTGTCCCTGCATTGGCTCTGTGTCCCCTAAAACAACAAGTGTAGTGGATGAGGGAAAGGCTGTGGATGTGGTCTACCTTGACTTCAGTAAGGCTTTTGACGCTGTTTCCCACAGTATTCTCCTGAAGAAACTGGCTGCTCATGGCTTGGACTGGCATATATTTTGTTGGGTTAAAAACTGTCTGGGTAGCTAGGCCCAAAGAGTCATGGAGAATGGAGTTAAATCCAGTTGGAGGCTGGTCACTAGTGGTGTCCCCCAAGGCTCAGTATTAGGGCCAGTTCTCTTCAGTATCTTTGTCGATGACCTGGATGAGGGGATTGAGTGCACCCTAAGCAAGTCTGCAGACAACACCAAGTTAGGTGCGTGTGTCAATCTGCTTAAGGGTAGGAAGGCTCTGCAGGAGGATCTGGATAGGCTGGACCAATGGGCTGAGGCCAAGTGCTGGGTCCTGCCCTTGGGGCACAACAACCCCAAGCAGCGCTACAGGCTGGGAGATGAATGGTTAGAAAGCTGCCTGGCAGAGAAGGACCTGGGAGTATTGGCTGAGAGTCAGCTGAGTATGAGCCAGCAGTGTGCTCAGGCGGCCAAGAAGGCCAACAGCATCCTGCTTTGGATCAGAAACAGTGTGGCCAGCAGGACTAGGACAGCCCCTGTACTCGGCTCTGGTGAGGCTGCACCTTGAGTACTGTGCTCAGTTTTGGGCCCCTCACTACAAGGACATTGAAGTGCTTGAGCATGTCCAGAGAAGGGCAACAAAGCTGGTGAGGAGTCTGGAAAACAAGTCTTATGAGGAGCAGCTGAGGGAGCTGGGGTTGTTTAGCCTGGAGTAGAGGAAGCTCATGGGCAACCTTATCACTCTCTACAGGTACCTTAAAGGAGGCTGTAGCGAGGTGGCGTTTGGTCTGGTTTCCCAGGTGCTTGGTGATAGGACAAGGGGGAATGGGCTCAAGTTACGCCAGGGGAGGTTTAGGTTGGATATTAGGAAGAACTTCTTTACTGAAAGGGTTGTTAGGCATTGGAATGGGCTGCCTAGGGAAGTGGTTGAGTCACCATCCCTGGAGGTCTTGAAAAGACGTTTAGATGTAGAGCTTAGGGATATGGTTTAGTGGAGGACTTGTTAGTGGTAGGTCAGAGGTTGGACTCAGTGATCTTGGAGGTCTCTTCCAGCCTAAAAGATTCTGTGATCCTGTGAATGAGGGCAAGTTGCTAGTAGTTTGCTTTTAGTTCTTACTGCTCTAGTCTGTTATCAATAGGTAATAAATAATATTAATCTCCCTTATCCTGAGTCTGTTTTGTCCATAGTGAGTGATCTCCCTAACCTTATCTCAACCCACAGAAGTTTTTTCATTGTATTTTCTCCCCATCTCTTGCTGGAGAGTTCCTGTTCAAAGGAAATAGACCAGACATGTCATTTTAATTGGTCTGGAGAAACAACATAATCCCACAGAACAACTGAGAGAGAAACCATCATTGATAGCTACAGCACCAAGGTTTGCAATGGCAACCAGTTAGACAGTCAGCTGTAATCTGGACAAGATGATTTCCTTCACTGTGAGTGGTTGCTTCTGTCCCTCATGGAAAGGCAGTTTCCATATTCACAATGTGGGATGAAGACAAACACAGAAAAATTAACATGTTTCTGCCTGCTGGCAAATTGCAGTAGCAAAGAGGAAAATAAAATCTCAAGTTCTGCATAGGTTTTTGTGATTGGATAGGAGGCTTTGATCTGTGAGCTGACCTTGACTTCCTCTGCATTTGTATAAAAAGTGTCTTTTATCCTTTCAGGTGTCCAAGGCTTACTTAAGAATCTGTTGGTTTAGGGACAGCTCCACAATAAAATGCTTGGCAGTGGAAAGGGCAGCAGAGCCTTAAATGACCTTTTACTTGGGACAAGCATTGTCAGACAAGGATATGTGACAAAATTGTTTGTACTGCTTTGCACAGCTGTGCTGGACACGGCGAGCCATTGCCAACTGCCCCAGGTAGCCTTCCAACTGCTATGAGGTTTGCTTACTCTCTCTAGACTACATGCCAAGAAGACTATGCAAGACCCGTTTTGTGTTGGTAGTGCTATGCTGACGGCCTGTTCTGATCAAGATCTTCATTTGCTCATGGACGGTTTTTGCTGCTTATAACTGGCCTTCTATCAACTGGCCTTCCAAACTTAACTATCAGTTTGAGCACAGAAAACCAAAACAGACCTCTGGGAATAAGTGTAGAGTATCTTTCTCATCCACTATCAAAGCAGAACTTCTTAAGTTCTTCCTTAGGGGAATCACGGTTGTCTAAGAAAGAGGCTTCAGGGACACTTTGAAAGCTGTTTTGACTGAGTCAAATGTACTGGCCAAGTCTTATATGAACCAATGGAAGACTAATATGTGGAAATATAAATACCTGTGAACACCAACTGGTCCTGAACAGAAAAGGGATAGGAAGCTAAAACAGTGGTACAGACCTGAGGTTCAGTACAAACAATGCGAGAAACCAGCTTATTAGCTGTAGACACATCTGCCCACTTTGATATGTCCTCTTCAGACTTCTAATCTTCAGCTTTGAAGGCCTCCTGATGACCGGAATTTTGTGGACACACAGCTTAAAAGGAAAGCAAGGTGTGATACACTTCTTCTGACACTCACTGTCCAGGCACATGTCCCATTATTTTACTATATGCCAAATTTTTGTTTGGACACCTAGCACTGGAAGTCGCTTCTGCCTTTACCGATGTCTGTGGTATCACCTCACCTCTGTAGTGGTTTAGCGACAATGGGAAGCTAAGCACCACCACACTCTTCTCTCACTCCCTCTCCTGAGAAGGACACAAGGAGAAAATATAATGCAAAAAGTTTGTGGGTTGAGATAAGGACAGGGAGATCACTCACCAGTTACTGTCATGGACAAAACAGACTCAGCATAAGGAAGATTAATATTATCGATTGCCTATTGATAACAGATTAGATCAGTAAAAACTAAGAGTGCCTTCCTCCCACCCATGGCTTCTTCTACCACTTCTCCCTGCATGGCACATAGGAGTGGGGAATGGGAGTTGCACTTGTCTACAAGGGGCAGCTTCTGGGCTCTGCTCAGAGAGGCAGCCCTCCCACTCTCAAAAACATGCTACACAGACCCAATACCACCTCCTGAGCTACAGAAATGAAATTGTGTACCCTCTCTGCTATTGGATGCAAAAGAGTGAATGTGCCTACTTGAGTTTGGTGCCATGGCTCCCGGTATACCAAACTGTTACTCACTACTCTTAAGACAAGTTATGGCGAAGTGTTAATAAACACATTTATTCATAACAGCCCAAAGGAGGCAATGCACTAAATTACATTCATAAAGGTTTTATGTATTATAAATAAATGCATAAATACATACGGTTTACTATATAAGCATTATTTTGGAAACACCTCACCCTTTCAGACCTGATCTGTTGTTCGCTCAAACAAAATGGCTGACAGCTTTGGCTGTGGTGGGTACCTTGTTCCTTTTCTTTAGCAGAAAATTCTCTAAGACCAAAGTTATCAAGGATCCTGCCTGACAACTCAGTCAAGAATAGAGCTTCTCCTTGAGAGTTTTCATTAAAAAGCACGTTATCCTCCTTGTTTCCCAAGGCTTGTTAATTCTTACTGGTGATCTCCCTGTGAACGCAGTGGCTTGTGAGCTAGCAGCTAAGGTACTGGCTTAGCTGCCCAGTTCTCTGGGTATATCTATGTGACATGCTCTCAGACCAAGCCTCCAAACAGAAATAAATTTGCCCACTAAAACTGCCTCTTTACTGCCTCCTTCTTCAGGAGATCTTCAGCCATTCTTCTCAGTTATGGTAGCACTGTCCCAGTATCTCCAAGTATGTGGAAGCATCTTTTTGATGATGGATGTCCTCTCCAGTATCTGCCTGTCTGGGAAACAGTTCCTTGCCTCAGTGAGAGACAAAACTGACCCTCTTTTCATTGTTATTTCACTAGGATGTTTTATTATAACAGGGCTACTTGGTCTATGTCAATCTGCATGTTAAGAAACACATAGCAAGATAGGGTATATAGTAGCAGGATACCTTCACACAATTTATTACTGGTGTTTGATTGACAGCAGATTGGAGATTTTGGATTAAAAGTGTATCTGGGGGGACTTATTCCCAATCTCCTTTCTCTATCAGCAGACTAATATGTATTTTATAGTTAGAGATAACACTTTGAGAAGCAAGTCTATTATTAGAAAAAGCAGACAAGGGTTTCAGACTTTCTTAGGGGCTGAAATAGAAGCAGCAGTCTCGCTTAAAAACAAAATGCAACAAAAACCTCAGCTGGTGCTTGTAGATATCTAGCAAAAAATAACATTTGCACTACAATCTTGTCTTGCTTAAGTCCTCAGACTTGGCAAGGAGAATGTAGATTTCTACAGTATGTTTATTTTCACAAAAGGAAGCAGACTAAAGAAAAGAAAACTGCATGGTCTAAACTTTTGCTAGAGGTATAGGAACCTAACTCTTCTTAACAGAGATTACAGCAATCCCCACATATGATCTGAAGAATTATGTTGTACTAACTTTTTATTCTCTTTTTAAATCACACAATGCTTTTCAGAGGTCAGAATGGTTTCTTTACTGTTTGTCTTTTATTATTTAGAAGACAATAGCTTCTATAACTGAAATACATTTGCTATTGTATATTATGATTGTCCCTCGGACCATGAACACTCCTTTAGCTAAATTTTACACTTCTTCCACTTCTTCCATCATCTGCCAGGCCATTAAGTTATTCATGAGAAACATGAGAAATGCATACCATAAACACATTTGGAATTGAATACTTTTTGCTTTCTATGGAGCTATGTTTTTCTATTACTCCCTGAGAATAAAAATTGTTTATAAGTCCTTCACACCCATCAAAAGATCTTTTTCTAAATACTCCAACTATCCAAAGAAAACGTGTCTGCTTTTCGTTCTCATCTCAGTTGGTTTTCTCACATGCACACTTCTTCATTTTGTCAGGAGAAAATTAGGCTAAGTCCTGTTCTCACTTATATCCTGTCTAGCATGGCTCAGATGCGTTTGTACATTCAAGAAAGACCAACTGAAATAGAGTTCCGTTCTGTTACTACAACCATAATAACAAATAGTTTAACTAATAATTGCTAATTATGTTTTCCATCACAAAGTTTTTCACTTTTTGTTGTTGTTGTTTTCATTAACATCCAGGTACCTAGTTGTAACTGAGGCTTTAAGGAACGTGACAAGTATTTCCCAGGCTTCTGTCCTACTCAACAGTCTTGATGGATTAACAGAACTGGCAGAAAACACTTTGTTACCCAGAATAAGAAACTAATATTTGCTCTCCCTTCAACCCAGAATGGACCCATTGAAAGTAAATCTGACCCAATTCCATCAAATGATTTTATGGTGTCAAAGGTCAAACTTCTGAAGGGCACCAGCAGGTGGGTCCAAATTCAGACTGTATAAATTCCCCAGGGTTCAGCCAGTCTCTCAGCATACAGCTGGAAAGCTGTATTACCTTTGGTGCTGAAGCTCAAAAGGTAAGCGCTTCTCTAGGAAAATTTACCTTCCCACTATGTTTGCTCTTGCTTGTGCCTAAACTTAAAAAAATAATAATTATTGTCTTATGCTTGGTATCTTTGAGGTCAGAATATTTGCATGATATTCTCTACAAGAACTTCTCACCTGTGTGTATGCATTCTGCTCTGTTTTATTATGTGTAAAAACTATGTGTTGGTTTTCAGGAGAACCATTATTCTTTGTGCTTAAAATGTGTTTTTATTTCAGAGCACCTTATCGTATCGTTCAGTATCTTTTAAATTTGACTTTTTGCAGTTTGCTTGATTGACTTCCAGTTCAACAGAATGCACAGAGAGCAACACTGTGGCATTCAGTGAATTTTTAGGGTTATTTTAGTGTGAAATTTCTCTAACAGTTTATTTCCTGCAACATACAGCTGCTGAACACTACACAAGATCAAAACATGTAGGTGTATAAACTTATATTCTTGCAATAATCTATAAATGTTATTTTGTATACAGAAAAGAATGTGAGAGAAATATGTGGACGTGTGTGTTTATTCACATGCATGGTCACTAAAAACCTTGGTGGGGTTTAATATGACAAAGACAAACTTCAGGCTCCAGCATTAAGCATCTATATAAGAGGCTGGATTCTGAAAGACAAATAACTTTCACAATTTCTATAAATTACAGGAAGAAAACTAGGTTCATGCTGACCTCAAAAGCTGTGCTTCTTATAAGCATACTGGCTATACAGGACTTGTACAGCTTGGCACTTTATAGTAGTTAAAGACAGAAACAAATATAAAGATGCCTACTGCTTTACCAAATCTTCATTTGACAGTGCTGTATTATAGTTGCTAATTTATCATGTCTGCATTCCGCTTCTGTCTGAATGTCGCTAACAAAATGTAACTCCTCAGAAAGGTTATAGTACAGGATGTATACATACAGCTTGCTTTTTCCAAGTATATCTGAAAGCACGATAGGGTGGAATTGAATATTTATATATATGAATTATGTGCATCAGTCTCTCTCCTAGACTAGATGACCTTAGACAAATTATATTCCCTTTCTATTCTTCCATTACTAAAACAAGGGTAGAAATGCAAGCCTTTAAAGATCCACTGGCAGTAGGTACAATGGAACAAGTAGATATTTTTTTGCACTTACTTATTTTTAGAATATAAAACAGTCAGCGAGCCTCTGTTTTCACATTCATCTGTTCAAACCTACTGAAGTTTGCACTTTGAATTTCCAGCTTTGCAAGTCTATCAAACAGGTCATATTTTCTTGTTTTGATCAGAGGAATTCCATCTTTCACTGAATGAAAATATGTACAAACAATTGTTGTTTGACTGCTTTTAAAAGGTAAACAGAAACTATATATGAAACTAAGACTTCTGAGAAACTTTACTGCTAAAAAGGCAACTGCAAATTTAAAAAAAGAAATAAATTTATGAATACAGTTCTGAACATGCCGGAGAGGTGGGTATGGCAATAGGCATGTTAACAATTAATGACTTTAAAACTATTTGTTGTTTTATTTAATGGCCTAAAAGCTACCGGTACTTTAAAGGGGTAGCTCACTACACAAAATCCTGCATCGCACTGTGTTTGTATAGCATTCCATCATTACATTGTCATTGTGCTTCTGCTGTTTGCTCTAGACAACACGGATTTCACAATGGGCTCCATCGGTGCAGCAAGCACGGAATTTTGTTTTGATGTCTTCAGGGAGCTGAAAGTCCAGCATGTCAATGAGAACCTCTTCTATTCCCCCTTGAGCATCATTTCAGCTCTGGCCATGGTCTACCTAGGTGCAAGAGACAACACCAGGACCCAGATAGATAAGGTGAGACTACGGTTAAGGATGAAAACCTTTGTCCTGCTCAATGAAGCCATAGCACTTAATTACATGATAATGTACCTTGGAACTTGCATAGATCAGAGGCAAAAAAATCCTTAACCAGAATTCTCTAAAGCTGCCATCACCTCCAACTCTCAGAGTGTTAAACAAATGCACTGGCCAGAAATCTTGAAACTGGATTTTAGTTTGAATTTTATCGTTGTTAGTAGTAGGATTCTCCAAAAGAACACGACATTCCAGTGGCTCTTTGCTTAGAACAAGGAAACTAGATAAAATCTGAAGAAAGAGCCAAAACCCATCTCCAGTCTGCAAAATATATCACATGATTTTCCTACAGCTCTTACGCCCTTCATAGAGGAAGGTTGAATTGTTACCTGGAAGAAATTTAGTCTTAATAACATCATGTAACGGAGCTGATTTCCATATGTCTACTGTGGGAAAAAAAGAGATTATCAAAGCAGACAGCATTATGAACATATATTCAGAGATGGTACAGATAGATTGACCCTTTTAGTCATGCAGCCTCCCAGTTACCCAACAGCTATATTTTGAATGTCATGTATTAATCTCAGTTGCATAACCTTTTTTGTTACGCCTGTCATTTCAGCTACTATTATTTTCAATTACAGGTTGTTCACTTCGATAAAATCCCAGGATTTGGAGAGAGTATAGAATCTCAGGTAAAGAAAAAAAATCATCTCCTTCTCTGTCTAGCAGATAAATCTCTAGATAGATAGAGTAGATAGATCTCTCAGTCCCTAGCCCTTTCTGATGAGCATCTAGTGCTTTGCATCCAGCAGCTGGGGGAATTCTTTGTTTGCATGAATCGAGAAAGAAGGGAGGTAACAGGGGATGCAGAACAAACAGAAGATAAAGCCCAGGACCAAAATACTGGGCAAATACACAAACTTGTGGATACTTGCATGCTTAGGCAAGGTAGTCGGATGATGGTGGTTAAATGGGTCTGGCTGGGAAAGATGGAAAGCCTACCTGACCTGCTGGAGCTAGATTACTGCAGAGGGCAGTTAAGAGTTCTGCAGAAAGAAGTATGAGGAAGTTACGGAAGAAAAACAGCACAAAATTTGTATATATTAGAAAAGGACTACACCAGTATAGTTATTTGCAGCAAGACAGATGGAACAAACAAAGGTTTTGTAAGCAGAAATATCTGAACTACTTTACACTTGTCATACACTATTCAAAACCTACAAAGTACTAAAACTAGAATAACACCCCTTATCTTTTTATTTGTATTCAGTGTGGCACATCTGTAAGCGTCCATTCTTCACTTAGAGACATACTCACCCAAATCACCAAACCAAGTGACAATTTTTCACTCAGCTTTGCCAGTAGACTTTATGCTGAAGAGACATACGCAATCCTGCCGGTGAGTTGCTCTAAAATCTGATCTGAGACTTTACTGTGTCAAAGCGCTACTGTTCTGTAATGCTAAAGCACGGTCAGAAGTCTAGGCTCTGCTAAAGAAGTTTTCTTGCATATGGAAGGCAGTATTCATGACTTTTTTTTATCACAGCCCTAAACCTCTACAGTCTTCCGAGAATATGTGCCTAGCCAAAAGGATGTTTGTGCAAAGTACAGTGATCCAGCTGTGCTGGATCACAAAAGTACATGATCCAATTGTGTAATGGTATAAGTAAAGAGAATATCGGTAATATCAATAAAGATAATTTTTGTTGGAAAGAGTTAAATCTAAGTATTATCTCAGATTGTAAAACAAACATGGAAATAACTTCAGGTTCTCAAAATTTTCCATAGGATGCTTTCAGATCAAAATATCCAGGTTTTCCAATTGAAAGGAACATTTCATTTAGAAATCAAAGGAAAACATTTTCAAAATACAAAGTGGGCAAACTGACAACAAGCATACTTCAACTGAAATGAATCAACATTTTTAGATCCAACTCAGTTCTGGAAAACTCTTGAAAAATTTGAGCATATACTGTTGCTTGAAGCAGTAAATGCCAAATCTTAGAACGTTTATGAAGTAGAATCATGTCTTATTGCTGTGATTGCTTATTAAGGCCAATCAATAGAGCTACAGCATATTATTGTAGTAAATATACTATAAGGCATAGTACATAGTAATATATAGAATAGAATAGCATTTTACACTAGTATATTATTCACATCTGTTAATTTCAGTCATGCATTTCACATTTGCAAACTGTTTTGAAATTCTGACTTGAAAACTGCATATTCTTCCTTAACAGGAATACTTGCAATGTGTGAAGGAACTGTATAAAGGAGGCTTGGAGTCTATCAGCTTCCAAACAGCTGCAGATCAAGCCAGAGAGCTCATCAATTCCTGGGTTGAAAGTCAAACAAATGGTAAGGGCAAGCAAAATGTCAGCATAAGTATTTTCCCTTCTGCCAGCATATTTGAACAGCATAGGAGAACACTTAAGTCTGGAGAGATAAATACAAAACCTCTCCTTGGTTTGAAGCAAGTAATATTTATGTTTGCTGGTGCTGTTTGGGTTGGAGATCATCCTCAGATAAAAGAGGTTTTAGTGGTTCTTCTTATAATAAATTTTACAGATTTAGTCATTTTGTAACACAGATTTCTGGGTCTTTGCAGGGAGGAGAACAGCTATTGTCAACAGCAGTGACCAAGTCAATCTTGGAAGTACAAAATTATAGTTGCAGAAACAAAACAATGTCTTTGCCTACACACCCTCTTCCCCACAAATTCTACAACCTGTATTTAACATTGTGATTGTCAATGTATTATACAATTCTCTTTTCCTGTTCATTCTTAAAGGAATCATCAAAAATATCCTTCAGCCAAGCTCTGTGGATTCCCAGACTACAATGGTCCTGGTTAATGCCATTTACTTCAAAGGAATGTGGGAGAAAGCATTTAAGGATGAAGACACTCAAACCATACCTTTCAGAGTGACCGAGGTACATGGGCATGCATCACCTTATAGATGTCATCTAGAATTTGTGAATAGAGTAGTCACCTTGTTATTCAGACACTACATTAAAATATCTGTTCATTTGCCTACTTCTGTTCTTTGTTAATCACAGGGAGTTTTCCTAATGTCTCTCTCTTCACACTATTTCTGAAACTATAAAGCTTCTAAGAAAAAAAACTTGAAACACCAACTTTCCTTTGAAAAAGTCCTTCTGGACAAGAGCAATCAGACATTTTAACCATAACTAGACATTTCTACCCTCTAAGAATAATCTTTGTTAAAATTATATTATCTTTTTTGGTTCTGCAGCAAGAAAGCAAACCTGTGCAGATGATGTACCAGGCTGGTTCATTTAAAGTGGCCATGGTGACTTCTGAGAAAATGAAGATCCTGGAGCTTCCATTTGCCAGTGGAATGATGAGCATGTGGGTGCTGTTGCCTGATGAAGTCTCTGGCCTGGAGCAGGTATGGCCCTAGCAGTTGGGTTCAGAAAATCATAAACACAGTGAAATTTAGCTGTTGCAAAGCCCTTCTCAATAAAGTTATCCTAAAACATTTCACCAGCACAAATTTGAACACTGACAATATGTGGTTATTGCTTAGAAGCATGCAGTTGTCTCAGTGGGTCCTGCAGTAGTTTGTGCTGAGCATGGATTGCTTAAGGAACTACGTAACAGGTTAAATGTTGGCCCCAGAAGAAATGATTCTCTCAGCTAAGCAGCTGTTACTGCAGTGACTTGAGCGCCAGAGGCCTTATATCTCCATTCCTGCACATCGAGGAGCTTCTTTGGAAGTTCATGTTAGCTTTACTGGTTCTAATGACTGATATAGAATTGGCAGTGAGTCTGTTAAAGAAAGAGAAAATGGGACAGAGGAGAGAGTCATACTATGCTTTCCTCTCCTAGATCCATTAATCTTTACATGCATAGCAAAAGCACCATGCCAAGAGCAGTCAGTTTAAAAGACAAAGAACCCCACAATGGTAAATGGTACTGCACTGCTGTGAAGGAAGTTATCATCCCATGGATGTCATTCTCTTGTCTCCTTGCAGCTCGAGAATACAATCAGCTTTGAAAAACTGGCAGAATGGACCAGTTCGACTATGATGGAAGAGAGGAGGATGAAAGTGTACCTCCCCCGCATGAGGATGGAGGAGAAATATAACCTCACGTCTGTCTTCATGGCCTTGGGTATGACCGACCTGTTCAGCTCATCAGCCAATATGTCTGGCATCTCTTCAACAGTAAGCTTAAAGATGTCTGAGGCTGTCCATGCAGCATGTGTGGAAATCTTTGAAGCAGGCAGAGATGTGGTAGGCTCAGCAGAGGTAGATGTTACGAGCATCTCCGAAGAATTTAGGGCTGACCACCCATTCCTCTTCTTCATCAAGCACAACCCAACCAACAGCATTCTCTTCTTTGGCAGATGGATTTCCCCTTAAAGAAAATAAAGTTGAAAGAGTTTCTGCCCCTTACAGCAAGACCCAAAGCACTGTAGTACCAAGGGTAAAAAAGAAAGGCATATTTTCTGTCACAGCCATATAAAACAAAACAAAACAAAAAATCTGAGAGAAATTACAATATGAGAACCCTTTGTCTTTCCTTTATGCATCATGGATGAAGGGTTAAAGGAATGAAAACTGCACCCAAAGAAAGCATAATCATGAACAAAGATGTTCCTGGTGCAAACTAACATTTCAATAATACTGAATCATCAGAATCATCACATTGAAAAATGCAACCTGATTTACCAGCAGAAGTTTTACGGGGAAAAAAATGCAGCCTTCTGATTAATCCAGGTGTCTGCATGACCAGGCTTTGTGGTGACTCCTCCAGAATTAGTCACTTGTGAGCTCTCAGATTAAACTATCAATTGTCACCAACGATTCCTATGCTGACAAGGCAATTGCTTTTCCTTTGTGCTCCTGGTGCTGCAGGGCTCTTCCTCACTTTTCTAAGATGCCTTATAGAAATCTTATAATTCACATTTCTCCTTAAACTTTTTGGCTCAATCATCATGACCAAATATGGCATGTTACTACTCAAATTGTTTTTCTTGTATTCACATGTAATGGGTCTTGTGTATGTACCCTTTTACTACTTAAATCTTAATAAAAACATGTTTAAGCAAACACATCTCATTTGTAGTATTTCAAATGCAGCAAGGGCTTTTACCAGGGAAGGAAGGACCTATGCAGAGGAATAAGCATGGACACACAGGCTGGAAGCAACTCTGTGGAAGTCCTGATAGGTGGTGAGAGGTTGAACATGAGTCTGTGGGGTGCCCCTATAGCTATTAAAGCTAACCACGTATGGGGATGCATCAGCTAAAAACACACAGGGAGGGAAGGAAGCACTGCTTCACCTTTCTAAGCATGACTTGTAAGACCTTATCTGGAGCACTGTGTCCAGTTTGCTGATGCCCTGCTCTTGGCTGGGGTGGTGGGACAGGCCTGGGCTTCCAGGCCCTACCCTGAGCTACCTGAGGAGCTGCCTCAGCTCAGATTTGCTCAACAGCTGAGCAAATTCTGTTCACACTGACCAGAACAAATTCGGAAATTTGTGGCTGATGGTAGCAGCCATTGGTTGTCCCCTCTGTCACCCAAGAGGGCTAGTGTACAGGAATGAATAGGCTTTGGTGGCATGTGGCCACTGGGCAGCACCAGAGACACTCAGGCTGGGGAAGAACAGGGCGGGGAGTAAATCACTGCCTCAAAGCCACTTCTCCTCCCCTGTGCCTGTACCCTGCCTGGAGGCTCTTCTAGAAGAGCTGGGTTTCGTCCAAGAAAGCCTCTGCCAACCTCACCCGCTGATGGTACTCCACAGGACCAGGGTGGGAAGGGACCAGTCACAGCTGGAAGGGTCTGGCTTTCAAAGCAGGACCCCATTCTCCTTTCATGGCTGCTGCAGCAGAAGAAAGGGGTGCAAAGACCAAGGGCTTTGAGAGGAGGTTGCTTAACTTGTGCTGGAGACACTTGCACTGACACCTCAGGCCATGGGGTAGGACACAGCAGGATTGTGGCACACACGGTGGCTGTAGAGCCTGATGCTTGTATCAGCAGGTTAAGAACAGCAAAAGAACATGTTTGTAATATGTAGCTTGCTGTGATTGCCTACTAAAATGTTTGAACATTTCCACAGGAAATTCCCTGATTCACTTCTCATTGTTTTTGAGAGACATTTACTAGCTAGAAAATAAGTTTATGCCGAGCATTACTTGTGAAAGCACGTAATTGTATAGATGAAAAGGCTAAAAAACACTGATCAGCAGCTGGGAGAGAGGTAATGAAATGAGAGGACCAGCCCTGCAGACCCCAAGGTGAGTGCAGCAGGAGGGCAGGAGGTGCTCCAGGCACGCAGCAGCAGTTCCCCAGCAGCCTGTGGAGAGGCCCCTGGTGGAGCAGGCTGTCCCCCTGCAGCCCATGGGTCCCACACGGAGCAGATCTCCACGCTGCAGCCTGTGGAGGAGCCCCCAGTGGAGCAGGTGGATGTGGCCTGGAGGAGGCTGCGGCCCACGGAGAGCCCCCGTAGGAGCAGGCCCTGGGCCAGAGCTGCAGCCCGTGGAGAGGAGCCCACGCAGGAGCAGGGGGTCTGGGGGCAGTGACAAGGAAGGAGCAGCAGAGACACAAGTGATGTAGACTGATCTGCAAGCAACTGTTACAGAAGTGCAGGAAGAGTGACAGAGGAGGGTTTTGAGGCATGAAGTTACTGCAAGGATGCTATGCTTTTTCCTCACTCCAGTATGAAAAGCATTGCACCATTGCACCCGTGCTGGGTGGTCTGGGGGGATAGTTTTTTTTTTTTTTTTTTTTTTCCTCCCCCCTGCTCCTCCCACCCCACAGTATTTTGCTTGTTCTACTTGGCTTGGTTCCCCCCCCGCCCCCTTCCCTCCCTCAAGATAACATATACTTTGGCAGCACCTAGGGACCATAACTTGCTGTCAGTAAACAGGATCTTGCAAAAGAAAGAAGGTAGCATGGCATCACCTTCACGGGTGTATGAATAGTTCAAATATTTTCCCTCACTTTCCTGTAACTTAGTCAATTGCTGGTCAGGAGATAACAAATGGAGAAATTTATTATAAGAGAGATAACATTGTGTTTACTATTGTCCTGGAGTTGCTGTTGGTCTGGCCATGGAAATGGAGTACTCAAAATCCTCAGGACACTCAGTATATACCTGATTTATTCTAGAACTGCATTATTTCTAGGCCATTGGAATTCTTATCAATTAAAACATACTTTTTCACACACAGAAGTTACAAAAAGTGTACATCTACTGCAGTATGCAGACAGAACCAGTCCTGTCTCTTGAATCCTGCTGCCTTCTGCGGGCAGAGCAACAGGCAATCACATTCTTGTCTTCGGTAGCTGTGACCTTAACCATCTGTGCAGTCTGTCCATCTCATATACAGATGAAGAAAAATAGCAGGGAACAAGTCCTGTCCTTTGTGCTAACAGAGGAGGGTACAGCTTTTTCACTCCAACTCCACAGAGGCAAACCAGACAGCACTGCATGCCACAGCCTTTGTCTCTCCCCTGTCTCATGATGTGCAGCTGGATCACTCTCCCTTTTATCCCCAGTATCGCTTTCAGCACATCCACAGAAGGGTCAGACTCACAGCTTTAGGACCCATCGTAAGAGGCTTTCACTGTTGTGCCACCACACCCCATATACACATGTAATTTCACACATGCAAAGAGACAAAATGGATTAGTGAGTTGCACAGAGACAGGACCACACCTGTTTGCCTGCCTGCAGTCTGACACCAGTAGGGAGGTAATTCACGTAACGAGGTAATTCACGTAACGAGTTTCCATAGAGATGACAGAATATGGCCCTAGGGTCCTACTGCTTGTTTCAGTCCTAATTCTTCAAATATATAGGGATGTAAGAAAGATTGCTCACTTTAACAAAGTCAGTTATTTGCAAGAATTGATAGCTCAAAGTTCATACCAGAGAGTAACTTTGGATGGAAAAGGCAGCAGACGGTCATTTGGTCCAGCACCCCACCTAATGCAGGACTAACTTTAAAGCTGTGCCAGGTTGCTCAGGACCTTTCCCAGTCAAGTGCTGCATATCTTTAAGGCTGGAGAACCCACAGCCTTCTGTTTCATTTCATTTTAAAGATAAATCCCAGCATCACTCACACAGAAGTAGTGGAAGCCATCTGGATGGTTTGGCTTTCTCTCACCAAATGAGAACTGGTCACAGGTGAGAATGAGCCCTGCCAGTTCCTGCATTTTGGTTCTCCTGCAGCCCACAAAGCTTTCACTGTCTTGCCTCACTTTTAACCCTTTTTGAACTGAAGTCTACAGATTATCTCTGTAAATCCTAAACAGTACTTACTCACCATGTAAACAACAAATTCCTAGGATGGTTAACAGCACTTAGGAGCAAAGGTCAGCTGTATGTAGCTGCATGCTACATATTTTTGGCCTTAATAGCATAATTTATACTTTGACTCCATTTTGCTGTCGTGGATATCAATGCACAATCATTTTGTCTGTCCTCCCTTTCCTCCCTATAATAATCTTAAATATCACAAGATAAAGACTTTAATTCTACACAGTCTAACTGTCCTGTGAAATGAGCAAACAATTGCATGGTACCCCTGGGGGGGGGGGGGGGGGGGCCAGCATCCCAAACTGATTTTGAGCTTTTATTTTTTCAACTCACACACTTTGCTTCTTTTGCTAAATGTTAGCAATAGCAACACAGAGACTGAAATCAATGCAATGAACTTCTAGCAGTGGCACCTTACATATAACAGGAATCTTACCCTGGAAGGGAGGAAGTCCTTACACTGGAAGGCCAACTTAGGTAAAATTCAGAATTTATAGCTCTGATAAAAGGTCGGTAGGGAGAGGGAGAATAATGAGATGTCAGATTAATACATCTTCCTGTAAGGAAGGCAGAGATATGGAAATTAAAGGTGGCCAAGGAAGACTGGAGAGGGACCATTAAGCCTCACACGAATGGATGTAAGAGCAGTTCCTCTCTCTTTCTGTCTCATTTCCCACGGGCACAGTTCATTGCTATCCAGTAACTCCCCTTCCCCAAGCTGTTACCGATCCCCATCCTGACCACATCTTCCTTCATCCTCCTTCAGCAACCTCTATCTGCTTCTTGGGGCAGTGAAGGAAGCAGGCAGGGCTGAGGCCAAGCCCTGTTTCCAAGACAAAAAAGGCCACTGAGAGAAAGGTTTGGGACTAACGAATGGAGTGGGAGGAGAGCCCATCTCCTCCTCCTACTGCCTGGAGGGACCATCTGTCATGCAATAAAGGCCTATATTGCTCAACTACCGAGGCCAAGCTGCATTTCATCTGCATCTATTGAAGACGGGGTGGGGGCTGATGAATGCCATTCCTGCAGCTACGGGGAGCAACTACTTTGCCTCTCCTTTAATGCACTCTGCTAATTTTTCTTAGCCAGATGTTACCTCTGTAATGCAGAATCCAAGTAAAACAGGCTTTGCCTATGTTCCCAGATAAGGAATTAGCAACCTTGAAAGGAAGGGATATTAAGAAAGCATTTGAAAATAAAGTCATAGTTCTAGTAAGTGAAGCTAAATCAAGAAGAAAAAAGAGTCTAGAGCAGTTCAAGGGGACAATGCCACTAGTTTTAAACCACACATCAGGTGTTATGCTTTTGGCTTTGAAAGACATAAAAGACTCAAAATATAGCAGTCCAAAAGATAATGTAGTCACAGAAGTCTGCATGTAGCTGAATTCCAACTGGAAAGAGCAGCTGCAAAGAGCTCAGAAATGCTGTGGTAAAGAAGAGTATGTGATCATCAGAACATTTCGAAAGAAAGTCCTCAGTGCAATGCCCTGGAAGTTCTTACTTTTGCAGGACAATAGACCAAGAGATGCATCTCTCACAAAGGTCTGAGGAGCAAAATCAGAACTTTGCATCTCATTTTGTCTGAAAGCAGAAAGGAATATGAGATCATCTTGTCTTACTTGGCGTGTATCACATCATTAATTTCTACTCGGTCACTAGTATGCAGAGCTTGCTAACTTGAATCATGTAAAAGCACATCAGGTCTCAAGGGACTGAGCTACTTTGTGCAACAGGGAGAGAATGCCAGAGATGGAAAGGGGGATGGATCTTGCAATGACAAAGGCACTGGTAAGAGCTGTTCAAATGATGCTAACAAATTACAATCCAGCTTCCCAATGTGCCCATCTTTCTGAGGGGGAAATTCTATTCCCTGACCTATTCTGGGGGTTACTGTGTTCCAGGACAAAGGCTTGCTGCCTTCATATATGCATTTAATCAAGTATTTCACATCAGTCCCAATAGTAGCCTAAAATGTGAAAATACGAAGCAGGTGTCAAGCAGATCAGTGAACTGCAAAGATTGCCAGCACATTTCCACAAGTGAGTATCTGGGAAGTTTTCCTCCTGAAAACTGACTGCCACCAGGCAAGAGCATTTGCAATCAAGTTGAATCAAGAAATATCAATTGTTTAAATGGATTTCTTGAAGAAGAACCCTTTCTCTATATCCTGCTCTTGCACATCAGTGCAAGACTCCTGTTCAGGATGAACTCTTGTCTTTTGAAGATGCATTGACTTGGTATTTGTATTCTTCATCCCACAACACGGTGCACCTTGCACTATAGCACTGCATCCTGGGAAACTCCCAGCAACACTGAGGAGGAACTGGCTTTCTGATTCAGCAGTTGTGCAGCTGACATACAGATACACCCTTTGAGAAATTTCTTCAGAAAAATGACAAGTTTCAGCTAAAGTGCATACAATCCATATGTACGTCATTACTCACAATGCAGTATCATGCATCACGATTGAGAAATTCAGTCTGCTCCTCATATTTTTGATGTTAACTGCTACTGGGTTACATTAAAAATGCTCACCATCTGAATCATTCAAAGGAATACTGCACCATTGTAGATGTGGAAACAGCGTATTTGTTCATGACCTGATAAACTTATCTCTTTTCAGATATAGAGACCAGTCCTTCCTCAGTAGGGTTGCGCTAGTTAACCGAACTGAATTTCTCAGGAAAAAACACTGCCTTTATTTATAGCAGTGTCTAAGCCAAAGCACACAGAAGTAATAGAGCACTATGATGAATTGTGCCAGTGCTTAGTTCATGTGCCAAATCTCACCACACCTTTGCTTTCTGCAGGTGTGGAGCAAATTGCCTCAGTAATACCTATACAGGAACATTGCCACACCTCTAGCAACTCATAAGGTCTAAATACTGTTAGAATATGTCAGCAAAGATTGCATGGCAAGGGGAAGCTTGAAAACTTACCTGTAGTATGTAGAAAACAGATAGCTATCTACTCTATTTTAAAATAAAGACACGTGTTCCCAACCAAAGCTTTATAGGGAAAACAGATCCTCTTACAAACTTAAACTATAAGGATGATACGAATTTATCCCACATAAAAATCTTCTAGAATATAAACCAAAATCTGTGACAACCATTCTAGGTGAAACATAGAGGTATTGTTATATTTCAGTTGACAGGGTTAGGAAAAGCTCGTGCTGCACCCTCAATGACATTATGACAGAGGGGCCTCCTTAGCAGAGGGGAGTCTAAGCACCCTGTCATCCAGCACCCTTGCCATCTCCTCGTTGTCTGCGCCCCTGTCCTCATTACAGTTTTGGTCCCTGTCAATAAGAGGGCTGTTATGAAAATAAATGCTAAACTTTTAATTTTGAATCACACACAAATTAAAGAAATGTTACATCAGACCTCCAACAGGATTCCAATATTCTCAGATTTCAGAACTCTTCTTTTCCCTGTGCCTCTCACATCCTGAAATCCTTAGAAAGGTTTGGGGACATTTAAAATGCTTTCATCTTTAAAACCTACTGGCCTGCTCTGGGCGAGCCAGAAAATGTGGGTAGACTGCTCTGCTGGCTGAACCTGAAATTATTCCCCCCCAAGTAAATAAACAGTGCTTTTGCTGGTAAAAAAAATATTAGATGCCAGAGAAACTGAATAGCTTTCCTTCCAACATCTATTTTTCTTTTGAAATATAGAACACCTGTGGTCTGAACTAAATCAGATTTTTAAGAACTATGAAGAGCCGGTAGCTAAAACAACCTACTGATTAACATGAAAACCAGTCATGGCAAGTTGTATCCTAAAATTCCATGAAAACAGAAGCTACCAAATCTTTCTCTCAGGACCCTCAAAAGCCTTTAGAGCAGTTTATAAATGTTCTATATAGACAGTAAGAATTTCACTTACTCCTGAGCCCAGGTGCCAACGAACAGAAGAGCACTGTGTAACAAGTCACATTGACTTGTGCTAAGTTACGCTGAAACTGGAGGAAAACAAAATGCTTTTATGCAGCTGAGAACTGGCCAGGGCGCTGGTGTCTTGCCCAAGTGGAAACATGAATGACCACAGTGAATGAGCCTACTGGTTTACTTCCCACAGGAAGGATACTACCAGCACAAATATAAAACTTTGAGTGTGCCGGTGTGTTGACTTAATATAGAGTGGGAGAACTGCCGCTACTGAGTCAGCCGCGGCACCACCCATTGAGACACGTGCCCTCTGGTGTCTCTCATTCAGTCCAGTCCAGCATTTTTGCACATACGGAACACCTCAGCCGCCTCCTGTAACACAGCGAGCAGTGTTACAAGTTAAATTCATCCCTGCTTTAAAACCAGAAAATCCTAGTAATTGCTCCAAGGGATGAAGTTGATCCAGTGTATCTATCATTTGTTCAACAACATGGCTAAATTTGCAAGGATGACTCAAATAATTTAGGCTTTGGAAATCACTTAAAGCCAATATAAACAAATTACAACTTTCCCAGGCGCAATGGAAGCGATTAATTCTGCAGTGAACACCTTTCCTGTTCTCTGGAAAACTTAACAGATGCATCTAATTATAACCCACACTGAAACATGCTGTTTTTTATGTAGCTACAATTTCAAAACAGCCAAGGGGCAGGAAAACACCATCCTAATAAAAAGTTACGCAGTTGCTCACGAGTAGGAAAACAACTTTAGCAAAGCTTTCAGTTCCCAAGGTATATTGATGTAGAAGGTTAACCACTGGCAAGGTGCCCTTTGCAGCAGCAACGTCTTATGCCCTACAACTAATTTTGCAAGAGCTCCCACATCTCGTTCCTCAGCACAGGAGACTGTGCCAGCTACCTTCCTGTGTTAAATTTATGTTGATGGACAGTAGGGCAGAATAAAGGTCTATGAAGGCAGTTTACGCTAAGGGGATAGACCTTGGGACTGAATCTTACTCAGTGTTGAGGAGGAAGCCCTGGAAATACAATCAGCTCCAGTCTTTGTATTCGAGGTGATAGTATCAACAGAACAGGGAGATAGAGAATAAAATAAAGGGCAAAGGTAGGATTACACAGAATTTTTCAGTCAGAGGTGAGAGTGGCGATGGACAGGACAACAAAGATAGGGACAACATGACTGTGAGGAGAATCAGGGAAGGAGATGTTTTAGTAGCCAAGGTGAGAAGAAAAAAGAGTATCTGACAGAATATAATTTTTCTGGAACAGAAACTAAGGAATACATCTCTGAGGTGCTATATAGGTCAAACAGCAGCTTTCAGATTAGAGCAGGGAAACTGAGACAGGAGAAAAGAGAAGTCTTATCTAAGACCCACATCATGTTCTGACATTGCCAGTGATAAGAAAAGCAATGGTCTGGTACTTGTTTCTCAACCTTCACTGTCTCACAGTGAAAACATTTCCCTGGTTGTACAGTTTTATAATTCTCCAAGGTTAACAAAATTCATTTTGCTAAAATAAAAACCCACCAGAAGTGACAAATACTTTATCAGTAGGAAACGGACAATAGAAAAACCTCACAAATATGAAGTCACTGTCTGTTCCTCAGAAATTTTTTTCTACTAGAAGAATCATAAAAGTAGATCAGCTACTGATTATTTTTCTTATCATCCAAATTGCAAAAGAAATGTTTCAAGTAGTGATGGTTCAAGTTGCTACTAGCCTGTTGCCACAAAAATGTTTATAGAAGTATTTCTGCAGTCAGTTTTGTAAGGTCTTTCTGTGGTATCATTCTCACCATCACTTCACATCCTACTCTGAGATGATTCAGTTCTTCCATAGGGATGTGGCCTTGAGGGCAAAATAAATTGCATACTTATGAGTCATAAGAACCTTTGCAGAACTGGCAAGACAGAGTATAAATTCAGCCTACCCTTCGTGTGAACTGCAGAAACCTTAGAGACACCCAGAGCAGCAGTCTTCCTCCCTGCACAAAACAAGGTAACTGACATTATTTCTAGAGATTATTTATTTCATATGCTCTTCGATGATGATAATTTGTTGGGAAATGCATAGAGAAAGGGCAACACGGATCTGAATGGGAAATGATAAATGCTTAGGAAAGTATTTTACTAAGATGGCACAGCTATGGTCAAGGAGGGGCAAGTCTTAGAAATATACAGGAAGAGCAATTTATTCTATATAATTCTGTAATTTCTAGAGTTTACTGGCTAGCATGTATGTTGTAGCAAGGTGAGAAATACTGTGCTTGCATAAATTGGCTAACCTGTACCTGTGCTCTTCAGTTCTCACGTACATGAGGACAGCTCCTGGTTTGCAAACTTCTGAGATCAAGAACAATTTTTTCTATGGCCATCCTATACCAACCACAATAGTTCCTAGTCCATGCCTGGGTCTCTCTCTGACCGCAACACAGACAGTAAATAGCAGCACATGGTCTACTGATTAAGGAAACGTCATGCTGAAGATTGGGAAGTTAGGATCTGGACTAGCACCTTAAAACAGAGTTTCAGGAAATTATTGAAAGTCAAAAGGGAATTTAGGTTTCTTACCATGCAGAAGTTGGGGTGGTGCAACACTGTAACCATCCTGATTCAATGAGTTTTCATTTGTTCCTCCTGATTGTCTTTTGAGTGGATATTTGTCTTTCCAAGTGGACTTCTGCTTAATGAAGGAGCGTTCATACACTATGAATAACAAAGTTGGCAGAAATGAGAAATGTAGCAGTACTGACAGGCCAGCGTGCTATCACTCAATTCCCTGAGGTCATAGGAGAGCTGAAGAAAATACTTGGCACAGTCCAGATTTTGCCTTTGGTGTAATTTGCATACACAACCAGTGAGTCTCAGTCATGCAGAGGATCACTGTGCTGCACTAGCAATCTTATAAAGGACACATTTTGAAAATACTTTTAGAAAGCCTTCAAATCACCAAAAAAACAAAAAAATAAAAAAAAAAAAGTGAAGAGAGACCTGTAGGTACATAGCAGTCACAACTAATGCTTACCTAATAGCATCTTTTCTCCCTTTCTGTGCAGGTTCAGAATAATGGAAGCTTTAAATAAAGCAAACACAAACTTTGCTCTTGACTTTTTCAAACATCAGTGTCAAGAAGATGGCAACAAGAATATTTTGTTTGCCCCTTTGAGCATTTCATCTGTCCTGGCTACCGTGTATTTGGGGGCGAAAGGTAACACTGCAGATCAGATGGCAAAGGTGAGTTTGGGTCCCAAAAGGTCTGAGAGGGTTGATCTCTAGGAATAGTATCCTCTATACCAGAAATTTACTATGATGGATCAAAGGAAAATGATAAGCAGAAAACAAACAAAACTCTCCATGTATGCCAGTACCTGTCTTGCCCCTGTTGTCCACTGCAGAGAATAGATCATTTCTCCACTTATGCAGGTCAAGAGAGAGAGTCTACTGTAGCTTCTGCTAGAGGCCCCCAACAAATGGGAGCTGGTGAGTTTGCAACTGCTAAGGCAAAAGAAGTTGTCCCACCTGCTAAGGCAGTGGTTAACTACTGAGCTACAGGACAAAAGAGGGGCAGTGTGGTCTCAAAGAAAGGAGAGATCTCCTGTTAGGAAGAAGGGGAAACAAAACAAAACAAAAAGGCACGTGTCTTCTGAGAAACGCTCCATGAGCCCGAGTAAGGTGCACATTCCCAGAACAAGGTACTCAGGGCATGAATCTGCCCCCAGCGTTTTCCTGGTTTCTGACATGTAGCAGCTCTCCATTTACACTTCTGCTTTGGTAGTCCCCATCTGGAGATAACTGTCTCTTCCCAGTCATTGTCTTGTCAGCCCAGGGGATAACTCAAAGCAGGCAAATTCCTCTAGAAATGCCAGGCACGTGAGAGTTGCCCTGCAACCCTCATCTTAGTGTGCTCAAGCCATTTTGAAAGCATGGTCCTCAAAGCCTAACCAGATTCCATATTCAGTCAGGACTGGGTGCAAGAGTAAAACCTGAATTTGGCTCCTTTCATCACCAGTCCTATGACATCACTGAAAGATTTTACTGAAACAGCAAATTTTCCATTGTTGCATTTATTACTGTGATTTTCACTATAGGTACTTCACTTTAATGAAGTTGAAGGAGCCAGAAATGTCACCACAACCATAAGAATGCAAGTCTTTTCCAGAACAGAAGAGCATCTGTCAAATCGACGTGCCTGTTTCCAGAAGGTATCTCACCAAATCTAGCTATCATGCTGTGGACATTGTAACATTTTCTCTTGCTTTTGTTTTTCCTCCATGTTTGTTTTGCATGTGTTTGCCTTCCTCAGATGCAGAGTACACAATTTATTGGTACAGCATCCTATGGTACCTTCACCTAATGCAATACTTACGACATACTTCCCATTTTTAGGTAGAATTGCAAAATCTAACCTCAAATTTGCAAAATTTAAAATCTAATGTGACTGTTCCCTGTCAATGGATCTCTCGATCTTTTTGAAAAGGCACAGTCCCTGTCTGACAGAACAAATCAAAGTAACAAAGCAGCTACTCTCACACACATTTGATTGCAGAACCAACACACACACACAAACAAACAAAAAAAAAGAATTATTTTTTACAGGCTACCTATGCTTGATACATTTCAGAAATTAGTCTCCATTTCATTCAACATGCCAATTTATTTTGCTAATTTATTGGATTTTCCCAAGGTAGACCAACAGTTGCTTGCCATAAATCCTAGAGAAATGGAAATTGGCATATTCCTGCGACGTTTCTTTGACAGAATAGCAGGCATCTTTTATCAAATTAGCTATAATTTAAGAAAATGGAAAAATCTGGAAATCAAACATAATTTGTCTGAGTCAGTAAAAGCAGTTTTTCCTCACTGACAGTTCAGTCACGGTGGTCTAAAGTTCTCCCTGCTATTTCCCGTCATCCTTATTCTTCATAGAGTGAGCCATTTCCCTGAAGTCTGCCCACAAAACCCTAGCGGCAGTCAGTTTTGATGAATGGGAACTTGAATCTGCATCCCACATTCAAATCCCACAGTGGGAAGACTTATTCTGGGGCCTACGTCAACAACACATTTATTCTACATGCACAGGAGAGGGAGGGATTGTTCCTCACGATTAATGCTCATCTAAACGGTATCAATTAGGGAGCACTGGAGGCAGGGCAAAGGGACCATTTTAACAGCTAAGAAATATAAATGTCTGTTCATGCCTCTTACTCTGGTGTAATAAGATGGATACAGTACAGATCCAGAGGTTTAGTTTACTAATTCACAGCTCGATTTCCTTGAGGTGGTTTGAGAGTTTGGGTTCACATTCATTTAATCCTGTTACTTCAATATAAACAATTTACCACGATAGCTACAACATAAAGAACTTACAAAATATTAACATTCAGAGCAAGAAAAGTAGGGGCAAACTTTCCATGCAACTCAACTTTCATAAATCTTATCAGGAGTCACACAGCCAAATCTGCATGCATAGTTTAGCAGTTACATTCTGTCTCTCACTCTCTGGATATACTTAGTTTTGCAACCTCCATTTAGAAACCCTTAAATGTTTTACATAGTTCAGGCTCTTACCACTTGCATTCCAGGGCTCTTACAGAGCCTACAGCGTACCTGAAGCTTTTAGTAATTTCAAATGATTCTTTTGATAGCTGTCCAATTTACTTCACTTTTTGCATTGCAGTACAGGCAATACCTTACACCGAGCTGCACGAGGAGAGAAATTAGAAATCTGAACAGCTTTACAGAACAAATGAATAACATTTTTTTTCCTTCTCTCAAAGACAGAAATTGGCAAATCAGGCAATATCCACACTGGGTTTAAAGCACTCAACTTGGAAATCAACAAACCCACTAAAAATTACCTGCTTAGAAGTGTCAACCAGTTATATGGAGAAAAATCACTGCCTTTCAGTAAGGTATGTAGACCACTTATTCAGAATATAAAGCGCTAATCAACCTTTATGATCTATCTATGACAACAAACCATAAATGATATAATTTTAAATATTTTCATTACATTTGCAAATTGTGTTATCAATAACATGCGTACTTCCTGTGAGGCTCTTCCTGAAACTTCAGACACTATAATTTTACTTTTATGGGATATGTATCTAATTTCAATATGATTCACAGATGTGGTTAGGTGAAAACATTTAAATTGCATATTTCACTAAAAAGAATAATTCGTTCTTTTGACAAAACACTGTGCTTGTAGCCTGTGTCATTTTTATGGTGTTTTCACTTGGCTAGTTATTTATTGGCATTCGCATTGGCAGGCAACAAACATAAGACAGATGTCTCTCTTGCAATGCAGGGATACTTACAGTTAGCCAAGAAATACTACAATGCAGAGCCACAAGCAGTTGACTTTGTGGGAGCAGCAAACGAAATCAGAAGAGAGATCAACTCCAGGGTTGAAGAACAGACTGAAGGTAAGCTCCAGCCTCTCCTCTCCCAGTCCTAAAGGAGGCAATTTCACTATTCAACAATGTCTCTGAACCCAAGGGGCCCAAGGCAGGTAAACAATTCATCTCAGAAAGGTAAATCAGATCACTACTTTTCCTAAAGTAGTCATTTGCTGGCAAGCCCTTACTAAAATTCTTCCTCTGTCTGAAAGGGAGAGGAATGTGGCTCACTCTTGTTTGTAAATCAAGGTTGCCACGTATTTATGAATAAACTCAAGCTAAAAGCATGCCATATCAGCAATTATAATTTCCCTGGTTTACATCTGCAGAAGCTGTGCCAACATTTACTCTGAAACAGTAAAGCGGCACAAATGTGTAAACGTCCTTTGGTTTTCCCTAGGTAAAATCCAAGACCTGTTGCCTCCTGGATCCATAGATTCACTCACCAGGCTAGTCCTGGTAAATGCACTCTACTTCAAAGGAACTTGGGCAACAAAGTTTGAAGCTGAAGCTACCAGGCAAAGGCCTTTCAGAATAAACACGGTATGGAAATATAATGCCTTATACACTAGACTGTATTTGGAAAAAACAGTGAAAAGGATTGAGGAAAGTATTTCCTGTCATTCTTTAAATTCACAGAGCATTAAAATTAATTCATTTAAATCATATGGTATATTTTCCTTACTACATCTTCAGTACAATTACTGCACACACATACTGGCACCAGAAGCACAAGCATAATTGTCAGAAGCTGACTTGGAACAAGCTTCCATTCTCCTCTTAAGGCAGGAAAAACAAGGTGAAAAAAACTGTACAAACTAGTTCTATACATCTTCATTTTTAATTATACAGTAAATGAGAGTGGAACACAGATTCCTATAAATGTGTGTCATCCTAGACAGCTCAGGTAGCCTGCTTAGCCTCCAAGCACCTCCCCAGAAGAGCCACAGGGATGTACCTCCACCGTGCTACTTCAGCTTAGTGCTTTACTGTTCAGAGTACACATTTCAAGCATTTCATTTGATTTGTTGCAGCATACAACTAAACCAGTGCCAATGATGTTCCTGAGTGATAAATTTAATTGGACCTACATAGAATCAGTCCAGACTGATGTTGTTGAGCTTCCATATGTCAATAACGACCTCAGCATGTTTATCCTCCTACCACGTGACATCACCGGCCTACAAAAGGTAAGTGGCAACTGAGAACTCAAATCATGTAAGAAATAAGAAAGACATTTTTTACTTATTTTATGCACGTCCAAGGTAAAAGACCGGGCTGCAATCTTATTTCTAGGAAGGAGGGTACTGATCAGACTCAAGGAAAAGCAAACCCCAAACTGAACCTCTTGGAGATCTTTTTAGCTCCTGGCAGGTGGCATTTCTGTGATTCCTAATGTTGCTCATTGCCCCTGTAAAGAGGGAGCCCAAACCCAACAGGACTGGCTCTAATTACAGCTGAAGAACAATAAGGACAGAAAGCCAGTCCTGCTGAGATTCAACGTCTGTACCAATTCAGACAGATGTGATTTCACTCAAAAAGAAAAGCACAAACTTAACAGCCTCCATTACTTTTCAGGATGTCCAGAGCTAATATATATATACACTGCCACCTTCTGTAAAGACACTGATCCTGCCTCCAGATAGTAAACTCCAATTAAATTCTCGTTTATGTTAGTGATTGTTCATAGAGGGAAAAAATAAAGTTTTCAGTAAATTCTAAGTAAATTCTCGTACAAAAGACAGAAATTTGAGCTGTAAATCAACCAGAATATTGTTAACGCTGTTGTTGTTTTACAAATACTTACCCCTGCTATATCCCCTGACAATTACTGAGAACTGTTCAAATATTGTATTGACCTACTATAAAGCAATATACTCCCTCCTAGTAGGAAAGATCTCACAGTTGGTATTTCACTGCTGTTTTCTGTATTCTTGTAACAGCTTGAAAAGCTCTCAATTTAAGAAAAAAAAAAATAATCTGTAGGGCCCAGGTTTTTGAACACTGTCTAATTTTCTGATTCTCTTCTTAACTAATTGCAGCTAATAAAAGAATTGACTTTTGAAAATTTGTCTGCATGGACCAGCCCAGAATTAATGGAGAAAATTAAAGTGGAGCTGTATCTGCCCAGGTTCACGGTAGAAGAAAAATATAACCTCAGATCTGCTTTGAGCAAGATGGGGATACAAGATGCCTTCACTGAAGGTCAAGCTGATTTCACAGGAATGTCAGAGAATGACAATCTGGTTTTGTCACAAGTTTTTCACAAGTGTTATGTGGAAGTCAATGAAGAAGGTACAGAGGCAGCAGCTGCCAGTTCAGCAGCTCTGACATCACGAAGCCTTGGTGCTGCTGTTATTTTTGTAGCAGATCACCCTTTCCTTTTCTTTATCAGACACAACAGCACCAAGTGCATCCTCTTCTTGGGAAGGTTCTGCTCCCCATAAAAAACTGACTGTTACTAAACACAGCCTTGCAACAACAGTAACGAACACAATACACACCATGAAGAACTTCTTAATAGTCTGCACACTTTACCATTTTCCTGTACTGTTGACAATCTCTGTTAGAAGAGAGCACATATTAAAAATAACTTGAATTCAAGCCTCTGGCTCACTTTCCTGGACAAAGAATCATAAAATTGTAGAAGGGCACTCTAAGCACCAAAATGTGGCAGAACAACATTGATGTGTCTTTCCAGTGCTTTCCAAACCAGAACTGTCACTATGCACAACAGACTAGGTTGATCTAAAAGAGTACTTCCCAACACACTTGCTTTGGCACATAAGAAGGAAAGAAACAGGAAAAACTCCTTCCTGAAGAAAGCTGCTACATCTCTGCTAAGATGGTTGTCCCAGGAGGGCCACCTCAACCACAGCCTTCTCAGTTTTGTAAGAACTTCACAGCCTGGCACTGCTGGTAATGAAATAAACCTGCAAATTCCTGTGTTCCTGATACTGGTGATTTGTTCTTGCATGCAAAGGGACTCATGGACTTTCTAATCTCTGCCCTACATCAATTGGCAAATACTGAAACAACAACACAGAACCGTAGGCAAAAAAAACACGTGCCTTTGTCATAACCTTTCCTTCATTCAGCGGTTGCCAGCCCAGCATTACACTGCTTTACTTTCCTTTCCCTTTGGCACTTATTTCGTTGTTTGCAGGCAAGATCAAACTGGAGAATCCAGTCTGTAATGCTAACTCTCCAAGCACCTTCTGGAAGATGACACACGAATTTCCCCTCTACATGTTCACTGCTGTCATAGCTCTTTCTCCTAAAAAGGAGAGCATCCTAATCAGTCTTGCACATTTGTAGAGGATGCTCCTAGCTCTCTGAATTTAGAACAGAGAGGAAAGGACTGGGTCTCTTTACAGCACATGCACATACCAACAGCATCTCACTAGAAACATTCCTTCCTGGGAAGGCAGGACCCCGTTTTCCTGGTAGAGAAGAGACTGCTGGCTGTCAGTGAGTCCTTTCTGTTTTCTTCCACAACCAGCTGCTGTCAGGCTTCCTTCTGGCTCTTCATGTTGTGCTTTGCCCAATGGAATGACTCTATGTCTCCATGGACAAGGGACTCAAGCACTTTCTGGTGTTCCTCAGGAACATATAAAAGTCATGTCTGGGAGACCATGGAGAAACAAAACATTGACAACATGCATCCAAAGTCAGGCACAGGCCTTTAAAGTCATTGGAAATATCAGTCACCTTTTCTATTTTAGGCATGGTTGCAAAGATGACAGAGGTAGTGTCCTCTTGGTGGTGCTGGATCCTTACCAAGGGCAAATGGCAACAAAACTTGGAGGGCATGTTGCATGAACAACATTTTCCCTTGGTGAGCAGCATAGCACTGGAGCAGGCTGCCCAGGAAAGCTGGGGAAACTCCACCCTTGGAAGGACTGTGGTTGACCTTATCTACTGATGGGTCTGCTCTAAGTGGGAGTTGGCTTGTGGAAATGCCGGTCTACCAACACGTGTGATTCTCTCTCTTGTTCCTCTGCTGTCAACACGCCTTCTCATCTCCATTTCTCATCCTCTCTGGCATTCTTGCATCTTGACTAGCAGAGGGAGCTAGCTTGCTTGCTGTCAGCATACTTCTTTGGAACCTGGAGTCTCTCCAGCGTGGCCTTTCCCACCACCTAACCATTCAGTGAGCCTTTATCTTATCCTGATTTCTTGATGGCTCTGCTCATCATACTAAAACCACCGCTTGTTTAATTTCTGGCATTTCTTCATTGCCTTGCATAACACTGATTTCTTCTACTTTTCAGAAGACTTGACCCATTCTGTTCCTGTAATCAGGCTTGCAGCAAAATGCTTATCACACAGTACAGTTTCCTTCCCTTCCTCCATTCTCCTTCCCCTGTCCCCCGGATTCTTACAGATGTTGCCACCACCTTCCTCTTCTCCCACTACCCAACAGCAGCTCTGCTCTCTTCTGGGACAGTAGACTGACAACCACTATGCCATGTTTGCCCCTCTTGTATTCTTTCACTCCATCGTTGCTCGAGACCTGCCACTGGGGTTGTTTCAGTCCTAGTTCTTCAAGGGCATGCAACTACTGCACACTAGCTCAGTGTTTTGCAGTGTTTCTCATAGGTGTTTCCCAGCCAAGAATGCAACAAGATTTCTTTACCAACACAAAAAGCAGGGGTGTCCAGCCTTACCTCTTTCATGGCTTTGCCTCTCCCTGTGCTCCTGATGATCTTGACTCTGAAGCTGGACTCTCAGAGTCTAATTCAGTCACTGATCTCTTGCCACTTAATGCTGATGTACCTTATTCAAAACCCAAGAGGAACAGCTGGGCAGGGCTGGAGAGGTGAATCAGGCCTACCATAACTTCTTACATTCAGAAACTAAAACCATGTATTCTGGTTCCATGGCTCTTTTACTAGATTCATTTATTTTAAAAATAGACAAGTTGTCTACACAACATCAGAAGACCATTGGAGTAGATGAGCAGTTTTGCTATCCTATCAGTAGACCACTGCAGTGGAACAGCAAAACTGAGATTATAATCCACATTGTCCCTTTGGAATGCCTAAAACTAAAAAGTGACAAGGTCAACAAGGAGGACAGAACTACATGAGATCTTTTGGGGGTTCAGTAGAGAGCAGCTTTGGGTAGGCGGGAACAGCCTGGATGTAGGGGAGAAGGAAAGGGAGGTGCAAGCTATACCATGTTTCTAAATTTATTCATTGCTTAACACACAGGCACAGAACCTGGCTGAGGACAAGGCTTAAGTCTTTTCTCTCACGGGATCACAGGTAAATATTTAAACCAATTTAAGTAACTTTTCCGATGCTTTTAAAAAGTGGTCTGTACCTTGTATGACTGTATAAGTAAATTGTAACATACCGGTGTTATACTGCAATCGTTACTCTTGACTTATGCTTTTCTAGATGTTAACCCTTAGAGAAAATTAACTTGTCGGGCTAAGGAAAACCATTGGGGGCAGAATTCATCACAAGAAGGAAAATTTTCTCAGGGCAGTAACTGTCTTATTAATTAAAATCTTTAGTTTGGTAAAGGAGAAGCAAAGCTTCAGGTGAAGCAAAGGCCATTTTCATTCTGCAGTGGCACAGCACTGTGCATTATCAGGCCAGGGACTCAGAGGAGTGTACATTAGAGGTAAGCAGAGAAATTTCTATCCTGATGCTTATTTGGCAAAGTTCTCAAAGGAGATCACTGTGTGGTACAGATTTGGCATAGACTTCACAATGATTGCCAGAAGAACTGTAGTGGTTTGGTAACCAACCACTCAGTAATAACCTGTAGACTTCAGAGATTACCCCACGATTTCTGCAGGGCCATTCTGTAGGTATCAAGCTTTCTTTAGATAATAATGACAGTAAAAACAACAACAACGCTTTCTGTCTTGATTGGAAAACATGAAGCAGGTACTACTGGGCAAATATCCTAAAGTCTGGAATACGAGTAGCTTCAAGGAATCTGACAGTTTCTGTGGAAAATAAAATTGTCAGAACATACAGAAGAGGTGGCAGTAAGACTTCGTGAATAAAATACTGCAATCTAAAAGCAAATAACAACTTAGCCATACATGATACTAGTTGAAAGGGGCAGCTAGACAGGGAAAGCCCATAAGCCTAAGAATTATGCATAAATGCATTCTCAGTATCAGCTTTTAATTCTATATAGACCAAAATGAGGTAACAGGAAGCTTAGATGTGTTATGAAGCCATGTACTAAAACCACAGAGATATTTAGATTCCCCTGAGAACATTACTTTAATAAATAATTTAATAATGAAACAGAACAAAAATATACAGCTTAAAAATCTGCAACCTTTTAAAAACCAAAGGCAGAAAGAAACACAAAGAAAAACGCAGCTCTGTAAAAGAGGACGTATCTATAATTATAGAGAAATGTTAGCTGGATAACAAAAACCTAACAAATTTCTGCTCCTAACAGGTGGCAAACAGTACCTGTATAGAAGATAAAACATATTACTAGGCTATTAGCTTTAGTAGGTGACCACGCATTGCGTTACACATGTAACATTCCTCACTAACATGCATTGCATACATCGTTCATCATTTCAAACATTCAAACAGTAAAATTATGTCTGTTGCCTCTTTCCAGGCTGTAGCAATGGAACAAGTCTCAGAAGCAGTTGGCAAGTTTACAGTTGATCTTTTCAAAAAGCTGGATGAGACCAACAAGGACAAAAACATTTTCTTTTCCCCCTGGAGTATATCATCTGCTCTGGCCCTGACATACCTGGGTGCAAAAGGCAATACAGCAAGAGAGATGGCAGAGGTAGGTTGCTCTATGAAGCTGGGGTGCTCAGCATTGCCCAGCACTCTGGTTCAGATTCAGGGAAATGTCCAGCATTCCTGTTTGGGGAAAACCATCTGGCTTTACACAAATGCATTGCTACTGCTGAGTGTGCAACTGCTGTGGAAGGGAGTTCAGGTTTGTGGCATGCCTGCACAACCACTGATGTTCTGGGAGGGGAACAGTGCTGTCCTTTGTTACTCTGTGGGATTTACAAATAGTACAACTTCAGCATCCCTTTGATTAGTCACCCAAGCAGAATGAGTTATTGTAAGGAGTAAAACAAGACAACCATTTTATCTCCATTAGGCTTTAGGTCATGCAAGTCCCTTCATGTCTGTTTTTTACCTTTGGAAACTCTGTTTGCAGGTTCTTCATTTCACTAGAGCTGTGGGAGCTGATGGGTCATCTTCTGTGGCCAGACCTTCTCGGGGGAGACCAAAAAGAAGAAAAATGGTATCTGAGATAATAGATAAGACAAAGAATCTCCAGAATCAAAACATCCAGATACAGCTTTAACAGTCCAGTATTTCTCACCTCTATCTCTCATTATACTTAAAGTACAAAACCCAACATGCTTCACAACACGTTCAAGTTCAGTTCTCTTCACTCAGACTCTAAAGAAGGACAAGTCACTGGGATATTTTGGAAGGTTTGCTGTATGGTAAATCAGTCATTAACAGAGCCCTGCAAACTGCAGCAGTGGTAACGTCAGAGAGAGAAAATATAAGAGAGAGGAACACAAATCCCTCCCCACATGCATTGCTTAGCATGCTTTGAAAATTTCATTAAAAATGTAATTGTTTAAATGTATGGTTTCTCTTTCCAAGGACCCTGAGCATGAGCAAGCTGAAAATATCCACTCTGGCTTCAAAGAGCTCCTGGCAGCCATGAACAAACCCAGAAACACCTACTCACTGAGAACTGCCAACCGTATCTATGTGGAAAAAACCTACCCATTGCTGCCTGTAAGTTGAATGGTTTTATCTCACAGAGGATTAAGAAAAGCTGGGAAAAAAAAAAATGTATTTACTTGTCATTAATAGAACAGGTTTGAAGCTGTCCCCTAATACTTCAAATAAAGAGCCCTGACTTCCAGTGATAAGCTTCACTGGAAAACACCAGTTTGCCTTCTCCCAGTATATAAGCTTCACTGGAAAACACCAGTTTGCCTTCTCCCAGTATATAAGGATCCTTTGACAGTAATGCAGGATTCCTTTTCATGTAGTATGGCTTTATTATGAGGAAGTTTATTATTAGGAATTGCAATATATGCAATTGTAAATGAGACATTAAAATGAGCACATCCATAGGATATACACAGTCTTTCTTCCTTCTCCAAAGTAAACTGGGAAGAAGAGCAGGGAATTTTCTGTCCTTATTTCTTAACTGTTAACTCACAGTCCAATGGAGGGCAAAAAGCTAGATCCCACAGCCCTCTATGCACAAGAAGTTAACATGAAGTCCAAGAGCTAACAACTTCCTTTTGGGGCTGAAAAAATACAGTGCATTATAGAACTTTTTTTTTTTTTCTTTTTATTGCCATTTTCCAGACATACATACAGCTTAGCAAGAAATACTACAAGGCAGAGCCACAAAAGGTTAACTTTAAAACAGCATCAGAACAATCCAGGAAGGAAATCAACACCTGGGTGGAAAAGGAAACTGAGGGTAAGTTGAGCTCAACTCCAACATCTTTCCTCTGCTAATAAGTCAGCCTGACACTGCCTTTGGGCAGGTGCCCTTGAATGGGCAGCAAGCAGAGATGCAGTGGGAGGGCAGAGCAAGAGCAGCGCTGGGACAGCCCGAAATACCTGATGCAGTCCTCAGTGAGGTCTTTGGGGAACTTCCTCCAAGGCAGGTGGAGATGGATGCCTGCCTGGAGGAACTTACCTGTACTGCCCAGACGTGCAAGCCTCCTTGTGCCTGGCCTAACCCACTGGCAGAGGCAGCACATGGCTTTCTGCTCCCTGTTGCTTGCTGTGAAGCTGTGGCATTTTTTGCTGGTAGGAGCTGATCCCTGACAGCTAGCTGGAAGAAGTGGGCTGTGAGCAGCTTTGGAAACAGCAAACAGACTCATTGATTTGTGCCAGGGAAGAAATTTAAAGGGTAGGGAACTAAGGCATGGACTTTTTCACTAAGGAGCTAAACTGAAGGAAAAACAAACAAACAAAATGCCCTCACCGTGCTACACTGGGATAACACCTGACTTTTCCGATTTCAAAAGGTAAAATCAAGAATTTGCTGAGTTCACAAGATGTGCTGAGCCACACCAAGCTGATCCTGGTGAATGCCGTTTACTTCAAGGCAGAATGGGAAGAGAAATTTAAAGCACAAGCAACGAATATGCAACCTTTCCGACTGAGCAAGGTGAGCTCCTCTGTGCCTTCCTTACAGTAAACAGCCTGGTGACAGCACCTCCTGCTGCAGTATTTCCATTCATCACTCCTTACATGTCCCTGCGGTAAACAGACTCTCTGAAAAGCTGGTTACAGCAAAATGTGGCGGTGGTCAGCTCACCAACATTTATGCAGCATTAAGACACTGCTCAGGCAAAGGATAACTAGATTCAGACAGATTATGCAGTTTCGAAAAACTAACTAGAGTCACGTAAGGCCTTTTTGCAAAACAGGGTTAAAATTCCCCTCATCATGAGCCCCTTGGCACAGAAATGAGTGTTATCTTCTGCTAAGGGTTGTGATGTGAAGAAAAACTGCACAACGCTTGCCCTCTTAAACCATAAGCTGTTTCTCTGCTGTAGCGTTGGGTGGCTGTATGCCATGCCTGCTCTATCCCCCTCATCCTTGCAGATATTTCTCTCTTCCTCCTGTGGGCTGCTGTGCATATTCTGGGGCAAAGAGAAAATCAGCCAACTCAGCCCCCAACAAAGTGCTCTGGGCCAAACGCCAAGATCAACAATATTGCCCAGTCAAGAAGAGCTGTGGAAAAATTATGACAAGTAGCTGTTATAAATCATCTTCATTCTTCTTTTCAATGAATAATTTGTAACTGATAAATAAATACTTTACAGAACAAGTCTAAGCCTGTGAAGATGATGCATATGAGACATGTATTTCCAGTTCTTATCATGGAAACAATGAACTTCAAAATGATTGAGCTACCATATGTGAAACGTGAACTCAGTATGTTCATCCTACTTCCTGATGACATCAAAGATGGTACTACAGGTCTTGAACAGGTAAAAAATAAAATAAAATAAAAAAATGCTACAGCCGTTTTGTATCACCACCCAGACATTAGAACAAAAAGGACAGACTGGTGACCATATCTCCTCCTCTGAGGACATGCAGTTTGGTCTCCCCTGATAGCTGAATTAATTTCCTTTAATACCTATCTCATCCTGCTCTTGACATCTGTACAGAACTGGACCAAGCCACTTGGCACACAGCTGGGAATCTCCCAGCCATTTCCTTCACGTGATGACCGAATTAAAAGAGAGGACAGAACTACCTCAGGGGACGGCAGTTGCACGTGTTGGGTGCCCTGTCTTTCTTCTGCAATGAACTTGGCAGAGGTGGTGCTTAAAGACTTGCAACGCTGTGTCTCTTGTTTGCTTCACACCCTGTCTCTGATCGTCAGTGAAACCCATTTATATTTCGTGCTTTCACCTAAATGTTAAGTTTGCCCCTTAAAAACTGTTTAACTCATTCAATTGGTGAAAAATTTGTTATTTTATAATCAATGTTTTTTCCCTTGCAATTATCAAATTTCTCCTCTTTCTTGAACAACAGCTAGAAAGAGAACTGACATATGAGAAGCTGTCTGAATGGGCTGATTCAAAGAAGATGACAAAAACTCTTGTGGATCTGTACCTGCCTAAGTTCAAACTGGAGGAGAAATACACCCTCAGTGATAATCTGAGCAGCATGGGAATGCACACTGCCTTCACCAACAATGCTGATTTCAGTGGAATGGGTGATAAGAAGGATTTGGCTATCTCCAAAGTTATTCACCAGTCTTTTGTTGCAGTTGATGAGGAAGGCACTGAGGCAGCTGCTGCTACTGCTGTAATTATCGTATACACAACTACACTTATCAGCCATGCTCTGACATTCAAGGCTGATCACCCTTTCCACTTCTTCATCAGGCACAACAAATCCAAGAACATCCTCTTTTTTGGCAGATTCTGCTCCCCTTAGAATGAGTTATTCCTTGCTCCCAGACAGCATCTGAAGTTCACTTATCAATAGAAAAACGTGAACTGCAGCATTCAAAGCTCAGGCTTAAGCCATATAACCATAGGTACTGAAAGTATATCTCCTTTTTCTTTCCACACAACCCCAAGTGAGGCAGCACCCAGAGACCACCCTGTGCCTCAAAGACTGTCATTCCACAGCTGCTTTCCATTGTGCTAATGAGACAGCTTTTCACAGAAAGCTGAATTTTGCTCCCTTGCATCAAATTTGCATTTCTGGCTTTGTTGTTCAGGAGTAAGGAGGAGTCGTAAAGGCTTTTTGCATGCAGCCCATCATCTAGCCCCGTGCCTGGTGCCGACTTCAAGGGAAATACAGCCTATCCTTTTAGACCTCTCAGAGAGGAAAAAATCCCCTAAGGAAGAGAAAAAATAACAATAATAATAAAAACTTGTAGAAATCTATATGCTCTCTTTTCCTTACTGGGAAACCTGCATTTGCATTACAATATAGTTTCCTTATCTTCACCATTTTAAAGATTGTTTGAAGTTAAATACTTAATACAAACCCAAATTCCTCTCAAAATGCCCCTTATCTCCCCATCTCACTGCATACACAGAGGTACATCACATGCATTCTCTATATTGCCGTTGCAGCTTCATGAAAAAATGGGGTAGTGAGGGAAAATGGTCCACCCTTTAACATTGAATTGCCAAATTCTGTTCATTTTGCAGTACGTCCTAATTTCTCTTAACTTTCAACTATAAGGTTGCTAAGAGTTCCAACCAGCATAAAGCCTAAGAAAACTACAAGCAGTATGTCTTACTACTACCTCTTGTTGATATGCAATCAAAAAAACTCCAGAATTCAAATCTGCTTCCTCTTTTTAATTTAATGTAATTATATCTGTTTTCTTGGTAAGACCTGCATGGTTTCCTGATATCAGATATCATGCATTGATGAATGTACGATTTGTAAGTGAAGAGCGCATTTCAGCCAAGATAGTTCCGGTTCTCAGAGAAACACCAGTGAGAGTTTGATTGATGCTTTACTTCATAATTTTGCCATGATCTGCATTTAATCAATAAATGAACTCAGAGTTGTGTTTGTGCTACTCAAGGTACTGACTTCCCTGTTTCTCGTAGGGCATCCTTTACAATGCATGGCTGACACACATGTCCACCCATGCTGTTCCAAACCAACCACGTCACCCCAAAAGACAAAGCTGGGTCACTCTAATACACCAGCATCTTATTTCCTCTAGGTATCAAACAGCACTGAAAATGCTGTTACTCCACATATTATTCTAGACATTTACTAGACACAACAAATCAAATCAAACTCTGATGAGCAAGATTTTGCTCAGAGACTCAAGGTATCTGAATTTTCTTTCATGGTAAGCATTCCTTTTCCCTTTTTGACCACAGCTTATTGCACTATCTGCCTCCCTTGGACCTGCTGAGAAGGCTCATCTGCCTGTCACAACACACTAGAAATAAGAAGCCTGACCTGAGCCTATAGCCCAGAAAAGCAGCTTCCAAACACCCCTTTCTGTGCTTTCCTATGCCTATAAGGAACTGCACAAAGCTTTGTAGCCATTATGGTACACAGCAACCACGCATCAGAGAACATTATACTAGGCAACAAGGTTTGAGAAGGAAAGTACCGTAAAAACATACACTCTCAGCAAAATTCCACCTACAATTACAGCTCACCCTCCACCTCAACAAAAGGTAGTCTGTTTGGAAATATGCCTCCACCCAACAAAGTGCACCTGCATCATCTTCCCTGTACAAAGTGCTGCTTCTAAAATCAGTGCCCTCCCTTACCTGTAACCCCAGAACAGGGTTCAGCTGTCTGTCATCAAGGACCTACCTCGGTGCAGCCCAGCTGCATGCTGTTGACTCAGCTTTATTAAGAAACGTGTTATTAAGGTGTCAAAAAGCTTTTAAGTAATGGTCACACAAACTAAGTCAAGCAAAACCACAAACAGAGGAGTTATTGTCAGGATTGAATAGTTAGCACAGCAAGGATTTAAAAGGAGAAACACTAGTACAAAGAAGTTTTAAAACCTCAATTAAAAAAGGAAAAAAAAAAAACAACTCAATAATTGGAAGGCAATAACCATCAAGGCTCAGCCTCTTCTGAGCAACAAAGGGAGCAACAAAGACCAGCCCTCCCTCCCTTGCATAATGTCTGGCCAACCAAGGCTCATCAGGGTGGTAAGCATATTAATTCTTGGCCTTATGCCATATTAGTCCAAGGTCTATGCTGCGTGTACTTCAACAATAAATTATTATTGGGAAGGCCTAAACTGTGTGTACGCTGTTTGCAGTCATGCTGTGTAACAGCAAAAGTTTCCCAAAGGAAGAGATGGGAAGAGTCCCGTGCCAAACCCAATGAAAGGTCTTTCCATGCTAAATGTTGTGCATCCCCTCACTCGTACCGCAATGCAGAGGTTTGAAAAGCAGTACCTCTGAGGATCTGTGAGGAATTACAGCACAGTATTGAGAGCTTGTAAGAGGTGCAAAGGGTCAAACAGACTGGCTTTGGTATCAAGCTAGTCTCAGCCTCAGCTTTGCTTGGGAGGTGCTGCCAAGGAGCATACCATCCAACGTAATGTACTTGGGATGCAGGAAGAAAGGGGAGTTGAAAAGTTTTGTTTGTGACTCTCTGTGCTGCTTTCATGGTAACCAGGGTCTGGCTCTCAGCTGAGGCTAACCCTTACAGCATCATTCAGGCTAGAAGTGACCACCTGAGGTCATCTGGTCCAACTCCCCTGCTCAGGTGGGGTCAGGACTGTGTCCGGTTGGGTTTTGAGTATCTTCACCAGTTGAATGGGATTTCTCACAATGTTAAACAAACAAAGAAACAAAGAAAGGCTTAGTCTACACTGGTTTTAAATTGTGCTGCTTTTAAAACAGATGCAAGCACAAGAGAACTGATTGTCAAAAAAAATGCCCAAAGAGTCCACTCAAACTACTGAGTAAACCAATTACAGGTAGACAGATGCAACCTCACATCCACATTGAGCAAGCTGGGGATGAAAGATGGCTTCAAAAAGGCTAAAATCACTTCATTGGGTTGCCTGAGGAAAATGACTAGTTTTATCAGAGGACTTTATCAGAGAACCATTTGTCAGAGGCCGATGTATTTGCAGACAACAGGTCAGGAGTTTTGATGCTGCAAAACACTGTTTCCACCATGGCTTGCAGCAAGTCACTATTTCCTCTGCGTGGCGTGGAAAAACCAAGAGCACCTTCTCTTTCATGTGTTTGCTCCCTTTGGAAACTCTACGCTCTTACTTAACAGGATCTTGCAGTGGATACCACAAAGAGTGTCTACACAATTTGGGCAACCTTTCTTAATCTTCCTGTATTTTTGGCCAATCTTTGTAGCGTGTAGTACAGTAATTATCATCACCGTTTTTTTTTTTTTTTTTTTTTTTTTTTTCCTTTTCCTATACATTTAGCTAAAAAATAGGTAACAGCAGTTTTAGATATGTAGCAAGAACATTTCTTAAGCACATAACTAAACATAATAATGTTTGCTACATTTCTGAAGAAAGAAAACAACATGGATATTCCAGGTATGAAAAATGCATACACTTAGAAACAAAACATGAGAAAAGGGAGGCACATAAATCACTCCTGAAACCTTATATGGCATACATTTCAGTCAGATTCAAAGTGAATATAAACACAAAAATGTATTTCTAGTTCTAAATATGGGTTTGAACTCTTTATACTGGTGATTTTTCCACATAGGTTGACCGCATGCTGGTAATTGGTTTGCTCAGCATTTGTCATACTTGTGGGCAGGGAGCACTCCTAAGTAACCATACCTGTAGCAGAAAAGATAAATAATGATTGCAAAGGAAATGGATCAATGCAGTTAATCTAAGCCATACAGATAAAAGCGGAGGAAAACTGGAATTGCTAATTACGTTGGTTAAAGGAAAATATTTGTATACAGATAGCTGCCTTGTATTACGTCTCTACTGATCTCTGACTTTACACATTTTGCTGTTTTCACTCTCTACTTCAATACAACAAACCGCTTCAGTAAAACAAGTCATTGCAAGCAGAGCTTCCAAGCAGCTTTTTGTGGATGATCCAAACTCCCTTCATTCATAACAGAGGAATAATGAGCTTGGTATAGTGCAGGGATGTAGGTATCTAAAGCACCTTCACCTCCTCTGCTAGGAGCCACATTCTGCTGAAGCACCATCCGACAGTTCAAGTGAGCCCAGTGTTCATTTATACATCATCATTTATTTTAGGGTACTGCGGTAGTACCCTCTGAGCTTCCTTGAGCATCTGATTTCTGAGACATAAGAGGACAAGCGTAAAACATCACAAAATAAGGGTTTTATGTGACCTGACAGCCACAAGTATTCAAACCTTTCCACTCTGAAATTTGACAACAGTCACATTTTGCCATTTGACAACAGCAATAACAGCCTACTTCAGCACTCCTTTTCAGTCAAATCTTTTAGATTAGTTTATATGAATTTCCCAATTTGCAGAGCAAGAAGAAAAGGAAGCTATAAAACTAATTCAGCATGTTCCTTATCAGTGCAGTGTGGCTCTATTCCTTTCTGCAGTTCCTGTATTTTTGCAGGCCGGACACCACTGGAAGAAAGGCGTACTGGCCTTTGTGTTTCAGGATACACACCAACTAACAGCGATTCTGAACCTCACCCTCCTTCTGTCCCTCTCTGTAAGTTCTGCAAGCTGGTGATGGAGAGAAGAAATGGGAATAAATGAGGGAACAGGCACATTAATACAAGAGGAGGATGTAGGGAAGAAAAGGGAGGTGCAACCATTTCTACATTTCCAAAAGTATTCATTGCCTCACATACCACCAACAGATCCTGAATGAAGACATCTTAACTCTTCCCTCTCTCGCAAGATGCAGGTAGTGTAAACATTCATATCTATATAACCAGCTTTATTTTGGAAGTCTTAAAAAATTGTATAAATTAATTGGAACTGAGCAGTTCAATGATGGCATAAATGATGGTCACGCAGGGGAAGGGGCTGTTCATTTCGTAGTACAAACAGCAGCTCTTTGGAAAACACTGCGCAAAGGGCGCAGTGACCAGGATGCAAACGCAGACTGTGCAAAACCTGTGCAGCCTGAGAGGGCAGAAAGTTTCCTCTCATTAGGCAGGGTGTCTACCTTAATCACCAGGCAACGAGTTGGTTTAGGATCAGAGGACTGAGTACAGATGGCAGGAGAGAATGCGCTCCTTGAGACACATGACAGCGTGACTCTAACACAGCACTTTGGACAGTCAGCATTGGGTGTATTGGCTCAAGTCTCTGCTTCCTTCATATAAAAAACCTACTGGATCAGGCATCCAGAATTTTTCCTTCCTGGATGACCAAATTGTCTAGTAGATTGATGAACTTCACACAAACCTGCACTTGTTCTCTCTCTCAAACCTGAGAAATGTCTGATTGCTGAGTGCAAATTCAGTTCAGGCACATTCTGGAAACAGCAGAGAGATTGGTTTAAAATTCTTCAGGCAAATGCATTCATCTCAGCCCTGTTCCCTAGATATGCTTTCAGAGTATCTAGCTGATCAGCTCCTCCAGGCACAGCAGTAAGAGATACCTGGCCCTAAAAATGCTTAGATATGAGCTAGGCTGCAGGGTGTTCACCTCTGAAGCACTCCTGAGAAGGCTTGGAAGCTGTTTTAGAGCCTTGGGAAGCTTTGAAATCCAAATTCAAGGATCCCGGAGGCTCCAGGTATCTCTAAGACTGCATGGCAGCTGGCTTTAAGGACTGTTGGTTTTGCTTTAAGCATGTAAATTGTGGGTGAAGATAGAGTAAAACGCCCATCTGTTTTTATTGATCTAACGCTTAGTCTTTCACCTGATGCAGCCATGCACTGACTGTGGTAATGAGCAGTCCTCATACTGTTGGAGGCAATGGAAATTTCTGAATTTCTGGGGTTGTAAGATACAAGAGTTTACTTGAAAAACAGTAATTAACAAATCCAGCTACACGTACCAAATGTAGATCTACCTCCACAAAGAACATTTAACAATGTACAGATCTCTAGAAGCCTTTTAGATACAAGAAACGAATTGCATGAATTCACCATGTTTCTTTCAGTGGAAAATAATAGTTAAGGCAGTTTAAAGGAATAGGGAGAAGAGCTGAAAGCAGCACAGTGGGAAATGATTCTGTTTCACAACCTCAGAACCAAAGAATAATTACATGAAACTGAAGCAAATGCTTCCATTTTTTAACATTTTGGTTTGTGAAAACACTCCTAGCTAAAATAGTGCTTATCTGATGATGGCTAAGTGAAAAGGACTGAAACAAGACTATAAATATTTAGGAGTGATGGGGAAGGGAGAAATAATGCCGGTCTTAAAAAGAGACCTGCTATCTGACTGTATTTGGTATCTATGCAGTATTTTGACCATTAACGGGGACATCCCAACACTGGATGTGAGCGGGTGCAGGCAATCTCCCACTAGCAACTTTTCTTTTCTTTTTTTTTTTTTTTTTTTAATTGTGAAGAAGCAGTCATCACCTCTGTCTGCCAATCATTTACCTTAGGCTGTACCGATGGAGTCTTTCTCAGCATCAGCCAACAGCTTTGCTCTGGACCTTTACAAAAAGCTGAATGAAACTTCCAAAGACCAGAATATTTTCTTTGCTCCTTGGAGTATTGCAACTGCTCTCGCCATGGTCTATCTGGGTGCAAAAGGTGACACTGCAGCACAGATGGCTCAGGTGAGCTCTGAAATTAGCAGTATTAAAGCTGGTTCCCACATGAATTGCATTACCCACCTGCCTATGTGAAACAGAAAGGAGCAACGTGGGGAAGACAGTGATTTGCCATCGTGCTGGGTACAAGAAATAATCTCATTCATGCTGCCTGCAGTCCTGCAGGTCACTGTTCTTCCAGTTTATTTCCAAGATCTCCCTGCTCCACTACTACCCCTACATTTAGCTTACACTTAACAGCTGCCAGAGGGAAGTTATTGACATTACAGGCTACTGCAGTCTTGTTGGGAACTGCCTTCCATTTAAATTGCCCTTGAAGAGAATAATTCACCTGACGTTGTGCTCAAGTAGTAATAAAGAGACATCTTTATTAACAAAATTAATATGCAACTAAGACATTCTAGAGAAGGGAGAGACAGAGATACTATCACTGCTTCTAGACCCCAGGTGTTTCTGAAAGTGGTATAACTGTGTTCTCATTCTGCACACCCAAATTAGTGAGCTCTCCTGATTCCAAGCCTGACTGCACAGGAGCAGTACAAATATCCTTGCTTGTAGCATGGTTAGTCCATAAATCAGGTAATTTTCTTCCCATGCATGATGGGGACACACTAGAAGTGAAAACATGATCTCATGATCATTTTTACAGAACTTTTTGGTCTTGTGCTGTTTTAGGCTATATGCATTTATGTGCATACATTAACTTTAGAGTTTTACATTGGCATCCCAGTAGTAAGACTCTGAACTGCACTATGTTGTTTGTTCTGCGTAGTCATGATCTGAAAATAAATTCCACATAACTAAGCATGAATTGACCATTGTTCCAAATAAATTCATGTCTGAGCCATGATAGTGCTCTGTTATTAAGCAGTAAATATGACTAAAATAGATATAACTATGATATAATTATAGAGTATAAATTGAGATATAATTATGATATAATTATAGAGTATAAATTGAGAGTTAGGCCTTGTCCTCATTAACGTTAGTAGATGAACTAACATTGTGCATGACTGGTGAATTTTCCTAAGTAGAAAACTAATACAATTACATACACTTGAGTGCATTTATCTTCTTAAAACAAGCTGTCTTTATGAAAATTTGTCATTGTCACAGGTTCTTCATTTTAACCAGACTGGAAGAGAAGAAGGTTCTTCTGAGACAAGGCCTTCTCTGGGGAGACCAAAGAACAGAGAAATGGTATGTATTACAACAAAAGACCCAGAGAAATAAATATCATTCTCCTTTTAGATGGCCCAGGATGAATCAAGATAAATTATTACGTCTGCATTCATTTTAGTAATTCACTGACTTTCTAAGTTGTAGCAAGGTCTGCCTGATGTGGTCCTCCAGACATCTCTCTCTGTTACCTCTTCAGTCTGTCCCCATTCCTTTGCAAAACTCAACCTCTTCTGTCCTCTGACCACCAAGTTCTTTTCCGTGTGTCTTTCCTAGAAGCCCATGTCTCAGCACAAGTGAAAAAAGACCAGAGCAAGGAAGGCTGCCTCACCAACCTCATGTTAAGCCACCATGCACCAGTTGCACAGATTCCCATTGTCAGAAGATCAAAAAGCTCAAAAGCTGCAAGGCTGCCTTAATGGTCCTCATGATACTCAAAATTAGGCCTATGACTGAAAACAAATAATCTAACTTCCTGGCTGTACCATCAGCAGATGACCCCAAAGGCCTAGGCAGCTTTGCAGAATCAAATCATCACCCTACAGACAGAAACTGTTTGTCCAGTTGTACGTAGTGCTGCAAATGTGCTAGATACTCAAAAAAGAGCTCCAGCCCTTGGCACTCCTTTTAAATTAAACTGACCTGAGGCTTTTCAAATGACCATGGAAGGTGCAATGCTCCAGAGGGAAAAAATACTTCCATACTAATTGATATCTCTCTCCAAGGCTCCTGAGCATGAGGAAGCTGAAGACATCCATGCAGGCTTCAAAGAGCTCTTGTCTGCCATCAACAAGCCCAGAAACACCTACTTGCTGAAAAGTGCCAACCAACTGTTTGAGGAGAAGACCTACCCATTACTGCCTGTGAGTTGAATGTTTTTGCTTAAAAATATTCTGAGTTTAAAAGGTATTAATAATGGAGGCGATCAAAATTTTCCAAATGATAGCACTGTGGTTTTAGTGAGAAGGGGAGGACAGCCATACCGGGCTAGTCTTACATGGACAAGAGGTCCACCTGTCTCCACCAGCGGGCAACAGCTTAGGAGGAACGTGGCATGTTGCATAGTGATGCTTCTCCAGAATCCACTCTGGTCACCAAGTGATCTGCAGCTCAGGGACTTCCTGAACCAGAGGCCACATCTATTTAACAGACCTTGGCGAGCGATTCGTTCATGAACTTGCAGACTTGCCTTTTACACCTACTGCAGCATTTAGCACCAGGAGCTCCACGGCTGAACTTTAGGAAGCTACTTTTGTCTTTTCAGCCTGCTAGTTGTTAGCATCACTGCTGGTTTGTTTTTCCTCTAAAGGAAGCTTCTCTGTATCTCTGGTGATCTTTGTTCCCCTTGCTGGTGGTACTTATACTCCAGCATTTCTGAGACGGGAGGCCAGAGCTGCACTGAGAATTCAAACCATAGGCTCACCACGGCTTTACAGAGCAGCATATTAATGTTTGTCCTTTTATTACTTGTTTCTAACTTTTCAAATTATATTTGCTTTTTTGACCATTACTGGGCAGGTATTTTTCACACAGCTGTCAGTTATAGCTCATACTGTCCAACACCTCATTCCAGAAGTGTAATCATGCTCTATATACTACTCTCCACTGGATTATTTACAGATGTTTCAATATGTATATTGTAATGTAAATATTTCGATCTATGTTCTATAAAGTAAATATTTTAGCACAAATCTCACCACTTATCCTTATAGAACTCCAACAGTAATATCCATTTACCATGAACGCTATTTCCTCCTCCTGTTGGTTTCTGTTCTTTTAAATGGACAAGATCTTTCTCTGCAGTCCCATGGATACTAAGCTTCTTCCAAAGCCTTTGGTGGGAAGTCTCCTAAAGCACCTTTTGGTAATCTGAATAGACTGTAATGGCTTTACCTTCTTACCCGCGGGCTTCCCAACACCTTCAAAAAAAAACTCCAACAGATTTGTAATGCAGGACTCCCTATTACAAAATGCTGCTCCAATACATCATGCTTATCCACATGCCCGCTAAACCTATTTATTCATGGGCCCCGTGGGCTCGTGAGTTTGTAGCTCCCTGTATCTTTGACATCCTTTTAAGAACCGACATTGTATTAATCATCATCCAGTTTCTTGGAAGGTGGTTTTAAATGAGATTACTGTTCTTTGATCTTGGAGTTTGCTTCCATCTTCTCGTGAGTAATTAGCAATTACTCAGTCATTAAATTAAGTAAGTCCTGCTGAATGCTTATTGCTCATTTTCTCCACAATCTCATGTATCTACACTTTAAGACTAATTAGAGAATTTCCTGCTGGGAATCTCCCTGAACTGTCTCACAGAAGACAGCCATGTAAAAGTCGATTCTAGTTTTCTGCCACAATGTTATCCTAGCATGACATTCCTTTTATGCCTGACCCTCTATTGTCCTCACAAACTCTTGGCAGGTTCCTTGACTCTGAAGTAAATCTAAAGATGTTATTTCAACTTTGTGAGGCTATTCTTTTCTTCCCTCTTGTACTGAACTCTACATCACAAAGCAGAAAATACTTCAATGATATGAAAAGGTCATTCTGAGAAATAACAGTGATAAAAAATATGAAAAATGTTTATTTCATGTGATATTTCAAAATTACAAATTTCCATTTTGAATTTCCAGTACAAAAACATGACATATCCCTCTCCATGAGACAGAAGTACTAAATTTTGATCAGTCCTTACTTAATATTTAGCACAGAATGTATCAGACCTTATTTTAAGGGTTATCTAATTTGAAATTAATTATATTTTCACCTATTGTGTATTGGCAGATTGTATAATCTGTTGAAGTTATTATTTCTACCACTTTTGTAGCTTAAATTTAACTACATAAGCATTCATTTTCCAATTTTATCTTTCAGAAATTCTTAGAACTCATTACAAGGTATTACAAAGTAAAACCACAAGCTGTAAACTTTAAGACAGCTACAGAACAAGCCAGAGCACAGATCAATTCCTGGGTTGAAAATAAAACAGAGGGTAAGTTAAGTACCACTCTAATGGCTTTTTCTTCTCCCATTTCCAAATCATTTGCATTTCCACACTTGTATTTCTCCTGCAGCCAGGGATCCACAAGAGATGAAAACTCAGGGGCAGCTAAATGGCTTGAAGAGTGGCTCCCTCCAAACCTAACTGCTGCTCTTTACAAGGCCCTTCCTTTGATCCTTCCAGTCATGGCCTCCTCTGAATTATTTCTGTTAATTGGAGGCAGAAGCAGATACCAAATGGCTCCACCCTGATTAAAGAAGGCTTTCCTTCTGAACGTTTCAAACTGCATGCACCCAGCTTCCCAGAATGTCCAAGCTTTAACCAATTTCAAGTGTCATCTACTATCAAAACTGCAGTAAATACATTTTTTTTTTTTAAATAGAGATACTTTAAAGCATATGTATACTATGAAGAATGTACAGGAAAAAAAAATCCCCCAGGTGCAAACAATTTTGCTGGATACACAGGCGCAGAGAAAGCACAACTAAAATTGGTAATTCACACTGCCATACTGAAATAACAGTCCTATCTCTCTGATTTTGAAGGGAAGATCCAGAATCTGCTGCCTGCAGGATCTCTTGATTCTCGCACTGTGCTGGTCTTAGTAAATGCCATTTATTTCAAAGGAACCTGGGAAAAGAGATTTCTGGAAAAAGATACTTCTGAGACACCATTCAGATTAAGCAAGGTAAATTCCTTCCATCTACCTATTACTGAAGAGCGAGAAACCTCTAAATATTTCACCTGCATTTCATACGCCACTGCAACACCACCTGTAGATGGGCACGTGGTATAAAATCAGCGAGAAGAGCAATTGTAAAAAGAAGTCAGAATTATCTTATTTACATAGATGCAGGAGAATAAGATTTTCTCTCTAATTAGTAGCTCCTTGCTACCAAAACACTATGGTTAAGTAACTTAAGCATAAGAAGAAATTTCTCTAAGTATTGAGGTGCCATTTTCAAAAGGGACTGAGCTACTTCTGAGAGCAGCGTTTAGATACCTAGGTCTCTTTTATGCTTTTGAGACAGATAGTCCATAATCTGCGTTCAAGCAATCTGAACCAAATGCTCTTTCCTAATGTACCCTTGCGGTTGCACAAAACCTCATGTGGAATTTTCATGAGGGTTCAACATTTTCGCCAAGTGCGTGTGGATGATGTGTTCAGCATACACTGAGGATATGATTGGGCTAACTATTTAAACATTCACGCACTGGCAATTCACAGTAGCTTACTGCATGAGTATTTTTGAGTTATGTCAAAGGTGAGCAAAAGGATTTGTCAATCGAAACGCATACCTTGTTTGACATAGATTACGAGTGCAAACATCTTTTGTACACCAGGTGATTTGAAGCAATTGCGTCGATACCGTGGCTGTGTATCTGACAGCTACTACACTACACGTGTGGTTTTAGGATTAGTCATGGTACACAGCGCACAGAGAGGGTTTAATTCACAGCGTATCTGATAGCAAAGCCTGCAAACAGATGAACTTTTGCACTTGTGTAACAACAGAAAGGAGAGAGTGGATAGATATATCAGTAAAGGTCTGTGAACATAACCACAGCTTGGGAATGCAGAAAATTGCTGGGTAATTTTATCCCATTTGGTAATCAAACCCTCTGTGGTTTGAGGAAGAGGAAAAGCCAGCACAGGTCACAGAAAATATGGTTCAGAGGCAAATTAAGAAAATCAGTACTGCTTGCGAGTATGCAAAAGAGTTGATGGCATCCAAGGAAAGAAAGTCAACACCTCACCCCTCACCCGCAATCAACACATTTACCCCAACAATGTACAGTCTGTGAGGAAACCTGAAATACAGAGTAATTATTTGCTTATCAAAGCTCACTCCTTGTTTTTAGAGTGAGAAATACATTATATTTAATTAGGTTAGGAGGTAGAGAGTGTATGTGTCTATATTAATTTTTTTTTCAAAGGTTCCATTGACTTTCAAACAGGGGCATATGTGATACTGTCTGAAGGAAAAGGTAGTGGAAAAATATTCAGATGTTGCTGAGTCTTACACTTGTCTACAAATCTTTACTTTCACTTCAAAGAAGCAAGTAATCTTCATCATTAGTTTTAATGAATGAAGTAGTACTACTTATTTTTTATGTCTTAATTGTTTCACAGACCAGGACTAAGCCAGTACAGATGATGTTTCTGAGAGATACGTTTTTGATCCTTCATGAAACAACCATGAATTTCCAAATCATTGAGTTGCCATATGTGGAAAACGAAGTCAGCATGTTCATCCTCCTACCAGATGACATCAGTGACAACACTACTGGTCTGGAGCTGGTAAAATTGACATATTGTTGCATCACATACACTATGAGACATCAATGGAAACAGATGAAAACAGTGAGAAAGAATGAGCCTCAAAATTACGGCAGAAAGGGATTTGCTGTGTGCATACTTTGTTTCATAAGCTGTAATGATGATTTCTCAGCCTAGGATTCAGGGCATCTGTTAATGATGCAAACTAATATTCTACTTGATACACCTAAAAAAGTATGTCCACACTACTATCTTAGCCTATTTTGTGCCCTCTTTTCTATTGCCAGAATAGTAGAACAAGGACAGGAAAAAACAAATCTGAAACATCATGCCCTAGAATTAATCTTCTTCTGAAAGCTGCATTAATCATTTTATGTCATTTGCAGTCCAGATTTGCATCTGATACTTTGTGGTGAGGATTCTCAAAGCAAGCACTGACTATCCTGACTCATAAGTTATCAGCAGCCCCTCATGATCATGCCAGGATCAGTTTCAGACTCTAAGGAGATCAGAGCAAACATTTGGACCCAAGGTTCCATACATCCTACCACTAAGAGAAATGTCTTTCATAAACACATATACTTAGGGCCTATTAATATCACTTTGACATCGCAAAAAAAAAACAATACTTTTCACATCCGCAAAAAAAAAGGAACTGTTCTGAGGGTTCACTGCTACACCTTACCACCTTTAAGGAAATAGACAAGGCTGTAAATCACTCAGCACTTTGCAGCGTCATGTCCTAAGAATACGGAGAGCATCCCAGCTACGTACACAGTTGGTAGCGGGACTTTGTTTTACATCTTGATGAGTGTTATAACCTGGTGCACGTCTTCTCTTTGTCCTTTGCATTATGACTATTTTCTTCCTAAATTCACTGCAGGTGGAAAGAGAGCTGACCTATGAGAAACTGGCTGAATGGTCCAACTCAGACAATATGATGAAAGCTGAAGTAGAACTGTACCTGCCCAAGTTGAAGATGGAAGAAAATTATGATCTTAAATCCACTTTGAGCAGCATGGGCATACAAAACGCTTTTGACCCAGTTCAGGCTGATTTCACAGGGATGTCAGCGAAGAAGGACCTCTTCATCTCAAAAGTTATTCACAAAGCTTTTGTGGAGGTCAATGAAGAAGGTACTGAGGCAGTAGCTGCCACAGGTGTCCTGGTGATGAGATCAAGAACACCTAAAGTAACTTTTAAAGCTGACCACCCCTTCCTATTCTTTATTAGGCACAACAAGTCCCAAACCATCCTCTTCTTTGGCAGACTCTGCTCACCCTAGTCAGCATTACTCCCTGCCCTGCAGAGCAGCAGATACTGGTTTGCCAGCTCGGGGTAAAACCTGATACTTCTGCTGCACTTGGCAAGATACCAGGACCTGGACTCTTTCTCTGTCAGACCACACACCCCACAGCCTGAAGCAAAGCTTCTCCTTTTGCTTCTCCTACCCCAAAATGATAGCCACGACAGTGCCTAGGGGAATATGCAATGCCTCGTGTTGACAGACCAACCCTGGTCAGCACTCAATTAGCCCATCGAGGTAGCTCTGTCCCCCAGCCAGTATCAGCTGTGGCATCACCATCCCCCTTTCCCTCACTGCAGCGCATGCAAACCTGAGGCCTAGTCCTCACCCTCATGACTAACTACCTCCTGATTCAGATGTGGTCTGCACTTACTTCCACCTTGCTATAATTAGCCTGTTTAGCCTTTGATTAGGTCCCTGCATGGCAGCTAGAAGCAGACCCTCCCAAACAAAGCTAGCCACCCCCAATGTTTCTTACATCCCCCAGGCTTAAGTCTTTGTCATCTCTGAATTTTGCATCAACACATTCTTCCACAGATTGCCTCAAAAATAATTACAAAAACCACACCCCTGTAAGGGCTGTTTGCCTCACTTAAGAGCTACAGGCGTGCCAGAACCATACTCCGCCTCTGGCTACAGCAACAGCTCGCTTTCGTTAAAAATAATAACAATATCGAATAACGCTCATAGCCTCATGGTGTTTTCTGTCCGTTATATGAGCAGAAGGGGAAGAGGAGGTAGGAAATAAGAAGCAATGCACGGCCTGCGGAGATGCAGGGGGGCTGCGGCCAAAATGGCCGCCGGCCCCCCGCTGCCATAGCGGGGAAGGGGCGCAGCGGCGCAGCCCCCAGCCGCAGCCCCCAGCCGCAGCCCGGGCGGCGGCCGTGGAGGGAACCTCTCTTCTAGAACCTCCAGCCCCTTTCCCCGGCGATGGGCGGCCCATGGCCGGGCAAGGCTTCCGGGGGAAGGGCGGAGCAGAGGCTGGGGAAACGCCGGTGGCCGGCCGGCTGGGTGAGTGGGGCGGGTGTTCTGCTGTATTGTTTTATACGGGCAGTGTGGGTTGGATTTTTTTTTTTTTTTTTTTTTCCTTGAGGGGAAAAGGGGACTCTTTGGCGCCTCCCCGAAGCTTCCTTTCCCCTCATGGAAGCCCGTGTCAGCCGGTGGGCTGCGGCTGGGCGGCCGGCTGTGTACCAGTGGCCGTGCCGTGGTGCCGCCGGGGTGCGGCCACCGGGCGGTGGCCGGGGCAGAGCCGCAGCTTGCTGGGGCCGGGTGCCCCGGGGAGCCCTGTCAGCCCAGAGCGGCCTTTCCCAAAGCCCAGGAGATCCGATTTGGGGTCAGGACACCCCAAAATCGCCACCGCATGCATGGTGCTGTGTGCCTAGCCGCCTGTCTATGGCGTAGTCTGCGAGGGGCTTGTGGCAGGCTGGTGGAAATAGGCAACGTGCGCTTGTCTCTTGGGTTTTCTTGTTCCTTACGCTGTTCTGCATCGTCTCCAAAAGCCCTTACGATTCCTGAGCTGTGGGGAGAATGTGGGTAACTAAAGATGCTGCTCCTTGCCCCGCGTCTCAGCTGTTGCGCTGTTTCTCGCAGTTTGGATAAATGCGCAGATTTTGAGGCAAATGGTGTGAGGTGCATCCTTTTGCCTGTAAAGGTTTGACTGTCGTGGAAAGCCTGCAGAAACTTCTGGAACCTCCAGGTCAAAAACCTCATTGCTGGCAGTCTGACAGATAGCGAAAATTCTGCTTGTCGGAATAACCAATGTGAACTGAAAATACTAAGTGCCTCCTACATACGCTGTAAAGTGCATGTAGTTATATCACGCCTGTTTCAGGCAGAATTGGAGGATCGTTTCAATCCGAGCTTTTTTTTTTTTTTTTTTTTCCTCCAGTTATAGGAGAAGAGAAACACAAGACAGTTCCTACTGTTGTCTATAGTAAAGCTACTAGCAGGGATTTTTTTTATAGAAGGAAAAGAACGCATGCACTACTTGTTTTTTCGTCCTCTTTATTTGATATGACGGATCAGGAATATGGACTAGGTGTTGGTTTTGTATTTTGTAGCAGCATACCAACACCAGGCACTGCCTCAACAATAAAAACACACCTATGCACACACAAATGACTGTCAGTTGATATCTTACATCTGGTGGTACTGTAGTTAACTCAGCATTCTGTCACTTAGTACTCCTTCTATAGGTACGTGGTCTAATGTCAGGTTAGTTAGCTATCTATGCAGCTGATGTATGTAAAGTCTGACAGGTGCTGAGTTACATGTATCGGAGCATGCATGTACCATCAAGTTCTCCATGACCCGTCTATTTTATCACACACATTTCCGTGTTGTAGACAATAAAAGCCAAGCTGCAGTGGACTTTGATTTTTTTTTTTCTTTGTACTGCAGCAGGAAATTGCACTAATCTGTCAGGCTGAGCAGATAAACTTCATTTGAATCTTGTAGGTCAACTCGTTCAGCTGACTTCTACCAGGCTTGCTGTTAGGTTTAAAATACAGCTTGCGCACGAACAAGTACGCTGAAGGTATTACTGAAGATACACAGGCTTGGAAAAGGTAAGTTTGGAATTCGGCCATTCTGATGCCGTGTTGCTTTGGTTATCCTGTAAACCAAGTAAGTGTTGTTGTGGAGTCAAAGGAGACTTGTTCTAACAAATGCTAAACAAAATACTGTCATGAATGCATATCTCAAAAGATGTAGGTAGGAGTATTTAGTATTTTAGTATTGGGAAATGTAAAACACAGAAATAGATTATCAGTTTGTATTCAAATAGATTTGAGACATTCTTTTTGTGTTTTATCTCCTAGGCTCTGAATCATGGATAGCCTCAGTGTGGCAAATACCACTTTTGCATTGGACCTCTTAAGACAGCTGTGTGAGAAAAACGGCACACAGAATCTATTCTTTTCTCCTTTTAGTATTTCTTCTGCTTTGTCTATGATTTTGCTGGGTTCAAAAGGTAACACTGAAGCCCAAATAGCAAAGGTATGTCTCTATAAACTTAGTGTATTGGATTTGATGGGACCATATGAACTATAAATCTGTATTATAGTCTGTGCTTATGCTAAATTGTTAAAATCATTCTGGCCTCAGAGAGCAGAGGTCTTCCTTTGGTATGTACGTAAGCTGTACATGTGTTTTATTGTACTTGTGTACTGGGGGGGCTTCCTTCAGAATAAAATTAAGAGGTTCCTGTTCTTACGTTGTGTGGGGGGTTTTGTTTTGGAGATAGAGATCTTCCTTAATATGTTATTAAGAGGAATCTTTTTTTTTTTTTTGTAGGTTTTATATATTTATATATAAATTATATATAATTATATATTTTCTTGTAGGTTTATATATTTATAGCTAAACGTGAATCTCCAGCTACATAAAATATTTTTTTCTATCATCTTTTTTTGGGCTTAATATCAGACTATCAGACTGCGCATGTTTTGAACATGTAGCCAGACACTTAAATAGTCCAACCTTTAAGCGTGTCATTGTTAGTTCCAGTACAGTTTATCCCACATTCACTGAGGTGCTGCCTGCCTCCTTCTTCCTGGCATTGTAATTTCTAATAGATAACTTAGGCATTTACACTTGTAACAATGGTAGTAGTGATGAAGAAGAATGAGAGCGGAGCTGGGATGTTGTTTTAATGGTAGTTTAAATCCGTGCTTGCATTAACAACAACTGCAGCAGCCTATTTTCTGTTTTTGCTTGAAGGACTGGATCAGGTTTGTATCCTCGCTTGTTTGGATCTAAGATACTAAATAAAATCCTTCAGTGCTATTATAAACAATGTGAAATCATGACGTTTTGCTTTGTTTTTAGCTTCAGGCTCTTTTGGTCTTTGGATTTTAACAGGGTTTTTCCTAGGTTTTCTAGGATAGGGATTATAAATCCCCAGTTTTCCAAGAAGAAACTGGTGCAGCATTAAGAAAAAAGCAAGATGTATCTAGACTCAGACTTCTTTGGGGGTTAGATGGATTCCTTAGAAAGCAGGGAGGTTGGACCAGATGACCTCCAGAGGTCTCTTCCGACCTCAACCATTCTGTGGTCTTCTAACGCTCGGCTAGAGTGAAGGAACCTAATGCTTGCTCTCTTTTCTGCAACCTTATTTATTACTTGAACAAGATCTGACTGGGTACATCATATGTGACTTGAATGCAGAACTCCAAATAGGAGATATGATGGAGATATGTTTTCAAGTCACAGTGTTTAAACCCAAAACTCATTAAAACAAAACAAACAAACAAAAAACAAACACAGTTGTGCTGAAGCAATTGCTTCAAAGAAGACGTGGACTACATTGAGGATATTTGTCTTTCTACAGGTGCTTTCTCTGAACAAAGCTGAGGATGCTCACAATGGGTATCAGTCACTTCTCTCTGAAATTAACGATCCAGACACCAAATATATCCTCAGAACTGCTAACCGACTTTATGGAGAAAAGACATTTGAGTTTCTCTCGGTAAGTAAACATTATACTTCAAAACATCTCAAATTTAATGTACTTGCTAGGTATTCCCTTTGGAGGTCAGACAAAATCTTTGGGTTTTACTTTCCAAGTTTTTCTAGGTTGAGACCCACCAACCTGAGAGTTAATGCAGAAGACTGGGGTCTGAACTAGGTGGAACAGATCATTTTAGATGACTCTGCAATCTGAATGCATAAGGGGTGCAAAGCACTATAAAATCCATCAGACTCTAAATCTTCTGGGTTTCATCATCCATTCTTTTTGGGTATGCTATGGGCCAAATGGTTCACGAATCTGTTTTCCTTTGATCATGCGTAAATATGGTGAAAAATGCTTGTTATTGCTGTCCAGCATGGATGGTGTTTGGGGTTTCTTTGTTAAGTAAGTCATCCAGAGAACATACTAGGAGGAGTATGTGACTCAATATTTTCCTTATCAGAGTATGTAAATAAGGATAATAGGTACTTTTAGGTACATGGTTCATGAGGTGCTTCCCTAGAAATAGAGGTATGCATCTAATTTTTTTCTTTTTCCTGGGAGTGATGGAGTTCTGTCTAAGAATTCTGCAGAAAAACAAATGCTGTTATGTTGTCACTACAGTGCTTCCTAATTTACAGGTGTTTTTTAATGAAGAATGTTAGTTTTGTTCCTATATTAGATCAGAATTACATGCATTATACTCTGAATTTTACATCTGTGAATAAAGATCTAATTATATTAAATCTGAGAGAATTTTTCTTTTCTCTAAGAAAAATCTGTTTCCCTTCTACCCTAAAAGTTATCATTAGCCTGGGAAGTTTGACAATGAAGTTTATGTAGGGACAAGTTTATAACATCATATGTTTTCTGACTCAAGCAAAAACAATAAACATCTTAGGCACATTGAGTCTGTAGAACTTTGTAGCATATAAAAGAAGCCATTTGACTTAAAGGGGAAAATAATTGCTATCTTCAATAGGTGATAGAAGTAATTTTAACGTCACACAAAACTTTAATAGCTTTATATGAAGTTGGGGGAGGAGAGGGGATAGATTTTTCTGTGTATTTAAAAATCATCTGTAACTGAATGTCTGTAAAAGTATATTGGTGAAAAGCTGTTTTGAATGTTTCTGGCAGTCATTTATAGAATCAAGTCAGAAATTCTACCATGCTGGACTAGAACAGACTGACTTCAAGAATGCTACAGAGGATTCCAGAAAGCAAATAAACGGCTGGGTAGAAGAAAAGACTGAAGGTGAGTGTCTTGCAGAACTCCCTGCTGCATTTAGTGGCAGTCAAGAGTTGCATAAACAGCTATTTCAAGATGTCATATTGTGATTCTTGATGACCCTCCCCTTCGCCCTTCCCTCCCCCCCCCCCCCCAAAAAAAAAAAAAAAGAAACCACAGTTATTGAACTCTCTCTGATTGGTACATAATTCCTTTAATTAGTCAGTAATTAATACACATTAGATACTCTCTGTGATAATTATATACATGCCATTGTTAAAAATTGTGTTTTCTTTCAATGTATCCTAAAGGTAAAATTAAAAACCTGCTGGCAGAGGGAATTCTTGATTCAATGACCAGGCTTGTGTTGGTGAATGCCATCTATTTCAAAGGCAACTGGGCAAAGAAGTTTGACAAAGAGAAGACAAACGAAACACTATTTAAAATTAACAAGGTATGATGTACTAATATGCTGACAATACAATAATATATTTAACTTCGAAGGAAAAACAAATCATTCAGGCAGCGTTACCTTAGGTAGGCTGTGTGGAGCTTCTTACTGCCTGTCCCCTTGATATGAAAGCTCTTTGCTTAGTTTCTGTTAAAAATCCTACTAATTACGTGAACCTTAATATCACACAACTATTTCTCCAGGATGAAAACGAACTGGTGATGTGAATTGCGTAAGAACTCACCTGCTTAAAACAAGCACTATGCAAAATTAAAGCCCTCATGCCTGATTTCAAACTGTCACTCTCACAGTGATGAAATATATCCAAGAATGCTTGAAACTGCTCCACTTCTCATGTAGGGCATTATGTTGCTCTCCCCATGCTACATACTGTACCACTTCAGAAACCACTGGACTGACTTGGTTTCTGTTTGGAAGGAGGGCTTGCCATCAGTTTCCCCACAGAGATGACACAAAACCCAAGCTTATGTATTTGCTTAGGGTTCTTTCCTTTCCCTCCTGCAGACACAGATCCAGGGATGTATCTGGGTGTGAGGCCCAGCTGAGCTCTTGGATTACTTTTTTCTTTGCAAACAGTTTTGTTTTTGAAGACTCTAGTCTTTTGAGATTGAGATACAACTTTTTCCAAGTAACTGTGAGATTGAGTAATGCTACCTTGGCTCAGCCAAGGAACTCACTTTTAGATATGCAGACAACTGCAAACCTCTTTCCTTGTTACAAACAAATAACTTAAATTTGTAATTTCATCCTGCTGATGACTAGCCACTGATGAGCTGCAGAAGTCAATGAGTAGGCTCAAATGAACAGTTGGAAATCCCAGGTGCTAATCTGAAGCTTTAAGCTAGTTATTTTACAGTCTGTCCAGGATTAGAGTTACTCTAACATCCCAGTAGTCTTCTCAGAATCCTATGACATCTAGCATATCTTTGACTTTTGTACTTCTTGTGACTTGCTGGATGATTTTTGGCATGCTGCGTGGCCTTTTCTTTACTTATCCATCCTTTTCATGTGTCATTGATTGCTGTTGCAAAATCACTTCTGGCATAATCAGAGGGCATTGTTTCAATGGACTTTCCTTTAAAAAAACAACAACCTCGTATAGTTATCTTGTAAAGGTAAGGGGAAAAGTGATTAAACTTAACTGAAAAGGAGGAAAGTGTAAACAAAAGTAGCTGATGCTCCATGTGTAAATGGAAGGAGATGGTGAAAAATGAAACAGAAAAATCTTATACATTCTTACTACCCCTGTGACTTTTAAAAATCCAGAATGATGCTCTCAATGCATTTTAGTAGCATATTAAAATATTTCAATTGTTTTGTTATAGTGCTTAGAGCCACGTGGAGTGAAATAAAAATACCTAAATGGAAATTATTTTGTATTAATTTAAAGCAAGGAGCCTAGGTCCTGCTTCTTACCAGCTCTGCTTAGTGCTTCTCAGTAGTTCTTAACTGAACAAATGTGTGTTCTTGCTTCTTCGTGTTAAAACAAATTTCACATGTATTTCCACATTAGCAATTAGAAATTAAATCTCAGGGATCCTTAATTCTTATCTTATTCTTTATGGAAGAGTGACAAAGCTGTACACTGCAGTATACTTAGGTGTCTCTACAGTCAAAATTCTAAAAAGCACTAAGTAACTGGTTGCCTGCTTCATATTTTAAGAACAGCATACTGGCTCAGTAGTAACTGTTGATGTCTTTATTTCAGAATGAGACCAAACCTGTGCAGATGATGTTCAGAAAAGATAAATTTAACATGACCTATATTGGAGACATGGAGACCAAAGTCCTTGAGCTCCCATATATTGGCAACGAACTCAGCATGATCATCCTACTCCCTAATGCAATCCAGGATGAATCTACTGGCTTGGAAAAGGTAAGCTGTTGAGGTAAATCCAGACAGTTTGTATCTGTCCAGGGAAGCGAGTTTGGTACTGCATGTGAACCTGCAGTTCCGTTCCAAAGCTATGATATCACTGGTGCTCAGGATTGGTTGAAATATGTCCCATATCTCCCTGCCCCCAAAGTGGCATGTATTCTTTTCACAACTGGTCAAGCTGTGTGCTGCCCCCAAAGTCAGAGGCTCTGGAAGAAGCTGTAACCCTCATCAGGAGCAGGAGTTAGCTGTGGTTATGGTGAGGCCCTAGTACAGTGAGCACCAGATGAGAGCAGATCTGGGGGAGCAATTACAACTTCGAATATGGACTTCCTATAGCTTGTCCCATAGGTCTTCCTTACTGAACAGCTGGCACATGGTGACTGGCCCTCTACTTAGAAGCATGCTCACAGGGAAGTCTGTGGTCTCTTCTGTTTTAGAGATACAGCTTTTGGTTGCCTTGTGCTCTGGCCAAGCAATTAGTAAGCTTTTCTAACATTAGCTAAAAAGGGTGTTGTAAGCAGGCTTTTTCACCAGCCTGTCAGCTGGAAGATCCCAAAACAGGAGCTTTTGGTTAAAAGGAAGAACTGGGTTTGGTTTCTTTTGGACCTTTGTTAGTTCTTCTGTGCTTTTTTACTTCCCATATGTAAAAATACTTTTTTTTACAGTCTAATGTGTTTTATAAAAGTAAACTTTGAGATACTATCTCATAGTAATGTGTCTACCACAGAGAGCATACAGGCTTGATCTCAGCTGAAGCCATAGTCTCTAGTAAGTAATGAAACTTGTACTTTGGCTTAAGACCCCGTAAGCTCCAGAAAAAGACGCACATTACGCGCTATATAAACAGATACAGTATCCACCACTTACACCTTCATAAAATTGTGACTCTTCTGATTTTAATTATGTAACTTTGGGGACTTTTATTTTTTTTTAGCTGGAAAGAGAACTTACATATGAGAAGCTGATAGATTGGATTAATCCTGAAATGATGGACATGACAGAGGTGAAGGTGTCTTTACCCAGATTTAAACTGGAAGAAAATTATGATCTGAAACCTCTTCTGAGCAAGATGGGAATGCCTGATGCATTCAACTTACAGAAGGCAGACTTCTCAGCCATCTCAGCTGGTAACGAGCTAGTGCTTTCTGAAGTGGTTCACAAGTCCTTTGTGGAAGTCAATGAAGAAGGCACTGAAGCAGCAGCTGCCACGGCAGGAGTGATGTTACTGCGCTGTGCTATGATCGTTCCAGATTTCACTGCTGATCATCCATTCCTCTTCTTCATCCGGCACAACAAAACTTCCAGCATTCTGTTTTGTGGCAGATACTGCTCTCCCTAAAAAGATGTCTTGACAGAAGTGCTGCTGTTAACACAGTAACTTTGTTCCTTTAGGATAGGATTACTCTTTTGCACTAACTGCCTCTTTTAACTGTGCCTGAATCCACTTCTCTTGTCATTAATTTGGGCTTCAATACAGTACCAGAGACACTTAGACAGCAGCTGCCATTTAAAACAGGTTTGCTATCCTGTGCACCTGGGTAGAGAGTTTTCCAACTTGTTGCTGACAAGAAATATGCTCAGTGAACGGTTGAATCTGTGCTTGTAGTTCCCATCACACTTTCCTTTTTGTGGCCACCAGACAGTGAATCAGATAGTGACATCTCACAGAAAAGGAAGAAGTAGATTTTGTTTCTGACAGATTGGAAGACGTCTCATGCTGTGTGCCCTGTTTTTCTTCCCATCCCCAGTACTCTGTTTTTTTTCATTCTTCCAGAGCATTTAACATTTTCATAAAAGTGAAGGGAGATGAAAGGAGGCTTTGGCAACCTGTTACATGTTACTAAGCATCCTGACTAGATTTGTTTTTTTTGGATGATAACTGGACAGCACTTACACAAGAGTGGGAATAAAAGTATGTCTCTGTAACAAGTGACCTTGCAGGTTTTCACAGGGTAAGGATCGTTGTCTTACCACTTTGTGACACCTGGGTATATTAGCTATCACCTAGTTTATTAGTCCTTCAACAAAGAATGTAATAAAAAGCATATGGTTCCTCTGTGGTATTTAAATGCCAAAGTTTTATTTTCTATCTATATCTTTTTCCTATTCATGGTTTGTTAAACCTCTGAACTTTAACTGAATGCCAAAGACAAAAACTAAAGTGACTTTGCTAACAGTGATTTGTTTTGCTGTTCCTGAAATAATAAAATGAACTCATGGTGGGTGCTGTGGGAGTTCCTTTCTTTTGTGACCACAAATCATGCAACACCTGTAATAGGAAGAAAACAACTACTTGATGGAGGGCAGTCAGCTTTCACCTAACATTAGGAATTCGTTCTTTACCCTGGGCTTTGCCAAATGCTGCATACCCTAGGTGCTGACTGGGATTACTGCCAAGTTTGGGGTCAGTCTTAGGATTCATTATAAAGAGCCCTTCGGGCAGGAGCTCTGAAGCCAAGCACTTATTTCTGGCCAGGATGCCGGTGCATTGGAGTGCATCTAAAGGGTGCATGCTTGTCAGGGTGGGCGTGGTGCATCAGCCACACCAGGTGCTGAGGATGAAGCCATCATCTGGTGTCGGGGAAGCAGCCACCAGCAGGCGTGGGCTGCACGTCGCTGCTCACGCCCCTGGCCTTGGTTCTCTCCCCGCCCCGAGGCTGCTGGACCTCAGCGGGGTTTCCGCACAGCTCGGTGCAGGTAGGTGGGCAAGCAGCAGGAGGGGGATGGGGCAGTCCCTGCCCCAGTGTGGTTTCTGCGGGAATGGGGCCATAACGGAAGGAAAAGAGGAATTTTTGCTTCCCCCTGCACGCCCCACAGGGTGCTGCTGGGGGGATGCGGACACACGGCGCCACAGAAGCACTATCGCGGTGTGGTGCTGTAAGTGAAAGTAAAAGTAAGCTTTTCCTTCTGCCTTTTATCTAGGCTTTTCTAAAAAAAAAAAAAATAATCATCATCATGATTGTCTAGCAGCCAAAGCAGTGGTTTTTTAGAATTTCTACAGAAAGCCTAGGCTGGAAATCCCCTGATTTTGGCTCGAGATTCTCCACGTAGCTGGGTCTGGGCGGTCGTGCAGTGGTACTGCTGGGCTGCTGTCTTGGTTGTGGGGGGGAAGAAGCACAAAATGTCCACGGTGAAGTGACCTGATAGAATAGAGAAGCTGGAAACCACCAAATCTAAAATCCCCCCTGCAAGCAAAGAGAAGGAGAAGTCTTCCTGCTCCAGCAGGAAGGTTTTACAGTACTAACCAGTACCACCGCCAGCCTTTGAGTATGTTTTCACGCCTGACCCAGCCCTCACACCTTTCACCCCACTTCCCAAGGGCTCCTGGTGGGGATGTAGCTAAAACGAGTCACCGCTCCGGGGCGCGGTGCCCGCCCTGGAGCTGCACCTGTTCTGTGGGTTGCTCCTGCTCTCAGCAGCGGGCACAGCCTCAGCAGCTAACAGCAGCCCCGGGCTCCCCGCCTGCACCCGTGGGGCTGCTCAGGTGCTTGTGTGCCCCGGTGCGAGCTTGGCCTCGGCGGAGCAGGCTGGTGAAAGCAGCGGTGCCGTACACGTCCCGGGAGGTAAGTGTGAGTATGCCTCCGGGGGGCTTGGCACCTTTTTGCAGCGTGGTTTGTGCTACGGAGGCATGCAGCTTCTTGTGTTGTTAAATAGTGTCTGAAAAGTTAGCGTGCTGAGGAAGGGTGCAATACACAAATGTACGTGGGGGAGAAAAAGTGCTTTTTCAACGGGACAGGTTTCATTTCTTTTTTTTTTATTAAGGTGAATTGAGAGCGAGCTTCTTGCTGGTTCTGTACCCAGATGCACCCAGGTTATTCCAACCTTTGTGACTCACCGAGTCGCGTTAGGTCCTTCAGGAGTGCTTCCTGGAGCCCTTACTGAATGCTTTGTTTTTCAGCTATAGCCATGGAGAACCTGAGCAATGCGAACAGCAGATTTGCACTTGATCTCTTCAGAAGGGTTAATGAGAACAACCCAACAGGAAATGTTTTCTTCTCTCCTGTCAGTGTTTCTGCAGCTCTGGCGATGGTCCTTTTAGGGGCCAAAGGTAATACAGAGGCACAGGTGCTGAAGGTTAGCAACATTTTCTCTCTTGTTTTATATTTTATTAATGTTTAAAGTCATTAAGTTTTAGAGGCAGGAAAAATGAAAGGAGGGCTTTATTTTTATGAGCATGGGGCAAAATTTTTGTCACACTCACGGGGTCTCTTTCTGCTATCTGCCTGTCCTTCTCCAGCGCTGTCTTCCATCTTTGCTATCATCCCAGTCTCTCACTTAATTTCACTTAAGTTAATTGTTGAGGTAGTAAACTAATTGCACTAATTTATCAGTCATCATTTAATTAAATTGGAGTTTCTAGTAGCAAGTGCTGACTAGTTTTCATGAGACATTTCCACAGAGAACTACTGTTTTGTAATACATGGCTACTAACAGCACGCTTAATAATACCAAGTGTATTTTTAAAGTGAGAAATAATAATAGTTTTATATTTCAAGCATGACAGCTATGATAATGCATGACGCTGCTACCTCAACATCAGTATCTTAGTAGCAGCTAGGCACCCAGATATCTGTGAGGAGCTGAGCCCACGTGCCTACTCATACCGTCGCCTTAGGTTAGATAGAAGAGTTCAAAAGACAGTGGTCTGGCATGTTCACCCTGGGTTTTGCCGCAGACCCAGCTCATCAGCCCTTCCACGCCTGCCCCATGGAAGCTGGGGCAAGTAGCTTCTGCATTTTAAGTTAGTCTTCTAGAGCTGGTGGTTTCACAGCTCCGAGTGCAAATTACAAAAGCTGGTGTAGGTAGGAGTGTGCTAACTTCCCCTGGGGTCTCCTGCACAAAAGGGATTCAGTTGCTGCTATTTTTCTCTGTTAGGCAAATGTCTGCTCGTGCAAAAGGGCGTATGAGAATTGCCGCTGCAGTCCTTGTAACGTATTTGCTTATGATTAATTTCACCTTTGTATTCTGAACTTTAGGAAGAACTGTTTTACACTATTAACCAGTGCTGTGCTTACTGAATAGGACAGTAAAATTGAATCACTACTTGTACAAACAGACTTTGAACATATATTTCTTATGATTCAACTGTCAGCCCCTCCCAGGATAAATCTACTGAGATCAGAAATAACGCAAAAGAAGCTTGTGTGTCTTTCGGCACACTAACCGTCAGTAATGCATGTTCCCATAGCATAATGCTTTATTTATGAAAACACAGCTAATTAAGGAGACAGTGATTGATAAGCACGAAGGGCGGTTTACAAGCATATAGAAATTTGCTTCTGTGCTCATAATCCTATTGTAATTTGCCTCTGTGCTGGTCTTGCTCTTGCTCTATCTGTATGTGCAATGCAGCTTGAATTGATGTGGGCAGCAAGGCCACACCAAAACCCAGTGAGGTAAAATAAGGGCTTTGCTTTGGATTCAGTGGCTGTTCCACAGCAGTCTTCCCTACTGAGAAATACTTGATTTAAGTGTGGGTGAGATGTCCCTGCTTTGCTCTAGCCTTTGCTGTCAGTGAGGTCTGGTGGCTCTCGCTATCCTACTGTAAGACTTGGCTAGCCAGCCTCCCGCTGGGAAAGGAGGTACTGGTGTATAATATGGTATATACTTGTGTATGGGTGTCTGTATGTGCGTACACACACATATATGCATGTGTGTATGTGTTATATATATATAATATAAAATATAACTGCATTTAAGATGATAGTTATTATATGAAAGTGCTTATATTTTCATGAAACCATCAAATATAATTGTTCTCCAGACCTCATCCTCCTTAAGTGCTCATATAAACCCTGTCCTAGTTTTCATTGTATCTTTTGAAAACCAAAAACCCAGGCTCCCTATGGCCAAAGACAGAGGCCAGAAACCTAAAGTGTTTTTGTGGCATCATTTTTATTTTCAATTTCCCATTTGGAATAAGACCTACCACCCAGTGGCCCAGGGAGGGGAAATATGCAGACATCACTTGAGTAGGACTCTGGATTACAGTCAGCAGCTTCATTCAGGGCTAAATATAAAGCAGTAGCTTAACACAAGTGACTGACGTGGCCAACATAGTCCCTAGGGAATGGTTTCTTTCATTCTTTGGCATCTACAGAAGTCTCTTAAGCAGCTTCCAGCTTCTTTTGCTTGCTTTCTTCAATTTAACAAACCAGGCAGACTGTACAGACACGTTGCATATTGTTTAGAGACAGCATCAGCAGCAGTTCGTGTCTTTTGTTTCAGACACTTCATTTTGATGAAGTTGAAGACATTCACTCCAGATTTCGGACTCTGACCACAGATATAAACAGAAGGGATGCTTTCTATCTCCTACGGACTGCTAATCGGCTTTTTGGAGAGAAGTCCTACAGCTTTTTGCCGGTATGTTTACGCAGATCATAACTGTGTGGTGGAACCAGGTGGGAGGCTTTGAAACAGCCTTCAGTTGCTTTCCTGTCTTTTCAGAATGCCCCATGGCAAAAATACCACTAGAGTAAGTCCAAATGTAAAGCCTGTAACTTTCTGCTTCAGTAAGAAAATTTCATGAAAATGTAGCCATTTGAGAAGTCGAGGTAAAAATATTTCTCAGAATATTTCTAAAAGTTACTGGGCAGTCAACAAAAGTGCTGCATACCTGTGTATGCATTTCCATATCTGTCGGCATCTGCACAGTCTGAAGGATGCAGCTACAGGACGTTATGCAGCAGAGCCTTTTGATTGCTTGCTCATTTCTGCTGCTTTGGGGCTCAAGACAAAAAGCAACCTGTCTAGGTTGATTACAGCAGCTGTAATAATGTCCCTCTCCTGTATCTGCTGCTACCGGCTTTTTAGGGTTTTAATTGGTGAGAACCACATTACTTAAAATATTAAAACACACCTCTTTCTGCATAGCCAGGTATTGCTGTTTTTATCCCTTTCTGGGAGTTTTTTTTTTCTTAGCCATGCTTGAACCTGTTTCAAGAGAATGACAGATGAATACTGGAACACCTGTAGTAAGCACTACAGATGTATACGTGGCAGATGTTCTATGAGGCTTACTCAGTGGTGTTTCAATCGGAAATGGCAATAAAAAACAACAACAAAAAAAAACAGTGCACTGTCAGAGCCCCACCTCAGAGCGGGTGATAATGTTTGCCTCGCATGTTGTCTATATCATAAAGAGATGTTTTCTTATCTACATGCAATAAAAGCTGTCTTTATCATTCCAAAATCTAGGATTTCCTGACTAATGTTCAGAAATCATATGGAGCTGATCTGGCTACAGTTGATTTTCTTCAGGCTTGTGATGAAGCCCGGAAGGAAATTAACCAGTGGGTAGAGGAGAAAACTGAAGGTAAACTATTTTCATTAATAAAGTAACAGACATTTTGTTCATACTTTAGGAGCAGGAATAGGCTTTGTTTCCTGCCACCTATGGAGAAAAAATAGTTTTGCCCCAGGGTATTCAGTTGATTCACTGACAGAACCAGAGAATACCTAAACAAGACACTTTAACAGTTACATAAATCCAAAGTCATTTCCATTTTTTGTGTTCAGGCCAATGGTAGGTGCTGGATAGTTGTATAAACATAAATTTGTAATAATGAATTGGCGAATTCGTCTAAATTTGACTAAAATGACACCCTGGTCCGTATCTTAAATATTTCTAAATCCAATAAAGCTAAATCCGGGTATTTTCTAGTCCTTGCAGAGTTGACTGCAGGTACAGCAGAGGATTTTGACTCTGAAGCGATGTGTTGGAGCTCTCTGTGGCTTAGGTTGCCTCTGGTTCTTTTCATCTGGGTAGCTAGAATCAAATCATGAGAGATGAGTCATATGTGATGGTTATGCTAAAATATTACATTTTCATCAAATTATGGTATATCAAAAGTTATATTAGTGTGTACTACTAACAAGCATGGTATGAAGTAAAGCAACAGGTGCTGAAATACATCTTTTTTATCATGAGAATGGGGTAGGGTTTTATATTTCTAGTATTTCTATAGCATCAGTAATTTTATGGATGACTCACATGCAATCAATGTATTACGAGGTTTTGTTGTGACATTCCTTTTGTTGTCCCCTCTGAAGGTAAAATCCCTAACCTGCTGTCTGAAGGCTCAGTTGATGCCATGACCAAGCTTGTTCTGGTGAATGCTATTTATTTCAAAGGAAACTGGGCAGAGAAATTTGAAGAAGCCAACACCGTTGAGATGCCATTTCGACTGAATAAGGTAAAACAAATGCATTTTAGTATTATATATCCAATGACAAGGTCAAAAAATATAGGTCTTAAACTGAAGATTTACTTACAAGTAAAATAATAAAAGAATGCAAATAGTGATTGTTTTCAGTTTAACTGAAAGAGGTTCTTTATGGATTTTAGTATTTTTCTGTATTCAGCAAGCTCTTTGTTCTGTCACTTATTGGAAAAATGTCAGAGGTGATTCTCACGTGTAGACTAGAACCCTGACTGTGCCTGGCATTGTCCACAGGCTGCTATGGACTGTACCTCTTTGTGATGCCAGGTAAACAGCACTGAAGTGATTGCATGTATTGTTTGAGCCCCGTTTTCTTGTTCTATGTCCTGCTCGTGTTAACAGCTCTACAAGATGCTCTATACAGTCATCTGATTTATGCTGAACAGGGTTGATCTGCTTTGACTTTTAACACTCTCCCCAGTCATTTTTGCTGCTAGAGCAACGTAAAGGTACAGCAACTTGAAGAAATCTTTTTTCAGTTTCTGCAATGACTGTGACATAAGAGTGAAAGGAAAACCAAGCATTATAAAAAAATCATTGTATCTTTAGAAAAATATGTTATTAAGCATACAGCCAGGAGTCTGATGAAGGTTGTTTTATAATTGCCTGATATAGTAGAGAAGGAAGGGGTTTTTGCAAGCATGCAATTCTCGTCTGTAACCTGTCAGATCTTTAAATTAGTATTTTAACATTTTCTTGCCTTTTAACTATCTAGAATGAAAGAAAAACAGTGAAAATGATGTATCAGAAAAAGAAATTTCGTTTTGGGTACATCTCTGACATGAAGATCCGTGTTTTGGAGCTGCCTTATGAGGGAAGAGAACTTAGTATGATCATCCTGTTACCTGATGATATTGAAGATGACTCCACTGGACTGCAAAAGGTGACCCATTTAAGCTAAGCTAAAGTTATTTAATGGATAGGTTCAGCCATTCAGAATTAAAGCCTTAATGAACCTATGTTCTTAGAGCCCCAAATCTATCAAGCATATTTTTTTTAGATAATGCTCTGCTAACATTGCAATAGGGAACACGTGCACGTGCTGAATCAGGGAGAGGAATTGTGGTCTGGTTTTGTAGCTCTTGTTCCTGTGGCCTTTAGCTTGCTGAACAGAACCAGGGAGATTATGAAAACAAAATTAACTTGCTTTGCCTTGTTTGTTTGTTTGTTTTGTTACTGATTTTTAGCTATGCAATTCAATTTAGTTAGATTAATCATTCTTCCTGTTTAATTTTAGTTGCCATCAGTACATGCTTTTCCCTTCTCTGCATAGCAGAAAGAAGAGAACATTTGTTTTACTTTATCAACTAAAAACTGCACTGACTCCACTTAACTTTGTTAACATTCATTTGATCTATGTGGAGCTATCAAAAATAAGGGTATGGTTGTTTTTACATAGTGCTATACAACTACAAAGTAACTATACAAAGCACTCTAAATACTACTGAAAGTGACATATGTAATGATTTGTGTTTTTAATTCTAGCTGGAAAAGCAGCTCACCTTAGAGAAGCTCCAGGAATGGACATGTCCAGAGCATCTATACTCAACTGATGTTCATGTGCACTTGCCAAAATTTAAGCTAGAAGAAAGCTATGACCTTAAATCAGATTTAATTGCTATGGGTTTGCTGGATTTATTTGAGAGTGCCAAGGCTGACTTGTCAGGAATGTCAGGGGCACGTGACCTTTTCCTCTCTAAAATTGTCCACAAGGCTTTTGTAGAAGTGAATGAAGAAGGCACGGAAGCTGCAGCTGCCACTGCTGGCATTGCTATGCTCTGCATGGTTATGGAAGAGGATTTCAATGCTGACCATCCTTTCCTTTTCTTTATTCGCCACAACCCAACTCAAAGCATACTTTTCTTTGGCAAATATGCTTCTCCATGAAAGATAATCTGTCAGTTGCAGAGTCATTCCTGCAGCAATTGACAGATACTTTGCTCATGAATGAGCTGGATTTTGACACAAAGTTGAGGCTCCTGTCTTGTTCTTAGTAACTGTCACAGAAGTTCTGCATTTCTTGTGAAAACAATCCCAGAGAACCTGATTCTTAATTTTTTTTTCTTCTTCTAGAGATTCAGAACATCATTAGTCACTAGGAAATAACCGAGACAAATTTAACTGTAGGCATAAGAAATCTTCTTTTGAAATTGGATGAGAAATAGAAATATTATTAGAAGAAACTTGTGACTTTTAAGACACCCATTCACCCTGTCTCTCTCTTTCCATGGGTTTCCCTGTGTTTGCTGTTAAGGCTGACAAACCCCCGCTATATCGACTTCAATGTTGACTGGTCCAGTCATTCCTTATGCACATGCACTTGAAAAGCTATGTCTTCCCTGAAGTCTTGCTTTTCAGAGATGCATTAATAAAATACTTCTAGGCACCAAAAGGCATGCTCGTGAACAGCTGAGTTTACCCAGTTCTGTCATGGAGTAGAAGGTCAGATAACATTTGTTTGGAGACATCTATTAATAGAGAAAGGATTAAGCTATTTAAACAAAAGCAACCCCACCCCTTCCAGACATTACCCAGAAAACTTATAATACAGCTTTTAAATGAGGAGTAGGAGGAGAAATGAGTAATATCTTTAGGTGACATAAAGGCAATTTTTCAAATACATAGTTTGGTGCCATTTTTGTTATTGAAAGATGTGTGAACACCTGTCGGGCTAGGAAGCTTTAAATGCTGGCAGGTAATGGGTACCTTCCTGCAAGCTTTCAGTACGGTATAGCTTCTGTCCAGAACCTGTGCCATCTCCAAAAACAAAACAAAACAACACCTCTTCTTCAGCTTTCCAGCAGATGACTACCAATAATCTGCAGCAAATAATTGATGTTTTTTTTTTATGTATTCTTTATGTATATTCAACAGTTATTGAGCTCTCAATTCCACTACCTCTTTATTCATTAATTCTTGATACTGTGCAACAACCTTTTGCTGGGTAGCCACTGTAATTACACACTGCTGACATTGTGTTTATTTCTGGATATTATTTACCTGTTTCACGTATATGCTGGGTACTGTTTCTAATGTTTACCTGTACAACCTCAGCTCTAAGTGGGGCAAAATCATTTATATAACTGCAAACTGCATAATAATTTTGTCTTTAAGTAACCAATAAAGAATTTATAAGTTTGTGTTCAAAATGGAAATTTCTGCACACAACTTAGTATGTCAGAGTACAAAAACAACTATCTATGTGGCTGGAAGGCTAGCTCCAAAGAAAATTGCTGGCCCAGTATGCATGATCAGCCAGCTATATGAAGTTCCTGGCCTGTTCAGAGTAGGTGGAAACACTGGAAAAACAACCTTGTCTCTGGAAAAGAGATTAATAAGTGAAGCCTCAGCTTCCCCTGTAATTGTAATGACCATCTGCTAGCACAGGGAACAGGGAGAGAATAACAGTTTATGTGAAATGACATGAGCACTTGGTCTGCACATTGGTAAACGTGGCCGTTCCCTCTAGTCCTGTCACTAGTTACCTGTGAGAAGAGGCTGACCCCCAGCTCCCCACACCTTCCTTTCAGGTAGTTGTAGAGAGCAGTAAGGCCTCCTCTGATCCTACTCTTCTCCAGAACAATCCATCCCAGCTCCCTCAGCCACTCCTCACTGGACTTGTGTTCCAGGCCCTTCACCAGCTTCATAACCCTTCTCTGGACACACTCCAGGGCCTCGATGTCCTTGTACTGAGGAGCCCAAAACTGAACACGGTACTCGATGTGCGGCCTCGCCAGAGCAGAGTACAGGAGGACGATCACCTCCCTGGTGCTGCTGGCTACACTTATTCCTGATACAAGCCAGGATGCTGGTGGCCTTCTTGGCCACCTGGGCACACTGCCAGCTCATGTTCAAGTGAGGATCAATCAACACCCCCAGATCCTTTTCCTCTACACAGCTTTCGAGCCACTCTGCACCAAGGCTGTAAAAAGGTCTTCTTGTAAGTGGGTAAAAACACCAGCTCAAAACCTGTGAAAAATTTGAAACTGTTTAGTATTGCATTAGTTCTAGGTTTCCAGGCGTTTGGTTGTAGCCTCCAGGCAAATAAAGATTCTGCTGCCATAGATAGGTTTTTGATCAAGTAAGGATCATAAACTCAGTTATATTACATCCTTATCTTAATATGTTTAAGCCCAGTCAACTCAGCCAACACATGACCTCTGAAGGCTTTTAGGGCTGTAACTGTACCAGGAGACTAAAGTAGACAAAGTTACACTGCTTCGTACTATCATGTAAGGTTTTGTGTAGAGACATTAATTTATCACTTTGGTTTCAGGATTCAGTAGCTGAAATATTATACAGAGACAAGTTTGGCTTTCTACAGGCAGGCTAAAGAAAAATCAATAAGAATAAGCAATAAGAATTTCAATAAATGTCAGTTTTGTTTTCTTTACACGTGACTATTTTTAAGAGAGCCAGCAAACCTATGAGCAGGTAATTCCCTCCTGTATTTCACGCCCCACAATAACAGAGTGGTGGGGGTTTTTACATATTTATTTTTTTCCTGCACTCCTCAGAACAAGTGGCAAGGACTGACTGTAACAGGGAAAACTGGAATACCAATTATATTCATATGGCCAAAAAATAAATTGAAAAATGCTGCTTCAACTAGCTCATGCAATGGCCTTTACTTTTAGAAGTACTGAAATAACTGAGGCCTCTCTGCATTCAAAGACTGGTAACTTTCAGTATTCTTTAACTGAAGAATAGGGAAGAAATTGTAATTTTGATGAGCTAAAGATAAAACACAGAAGATGAATGTCATATCATAAGCCTCCATATGAAAATCAGTCTTAACTAAGTAGCAGTCATAACTCTGCACAAGCAATATACAAAAATAACTTCCATATAAGATCCCTTCTTTATATTTACCCAGGGAATTGTAATATTCAAAAGGAAAAAGTCAGACCAATTGCAGATAAATTTCCTAGGAGGGGATTGATAAATACATAGGAAAGAACTTCCCTGTTCAAAACTGATTTACGAAGGGCTACTAGTTTAAGAAAGCAAAATACAAGTTTCTTCTCCAATGGAAGAGAGAATTACAAAAGGTAGACTACACCCTCCATTTTGCTTTCTCCGTAAGCAGTGTACTTTATACCAATCCAAAATTCAGAGCAATATATGTTCACTGCGATGAGTAAGCCAGACTTGTATTACTGCTTACAGAGACTCTTTATGATAGCCCTTTGATTTCAGTAATTAAAAAAGATAAAACAAAACCCCTATACCATTGGGCTGCGATTTTATTCATAGAATCTAAGTTGCTCTTCCTATAAAGTAGACACCAAATCCTGGATAAGGTAGAGAGCTACATTTGGGTTTTAAGTCCCCTTACCTTAGAGATAAAGTTATATAGTGAGTTAACTCAAAGCATGCTTAGTAAGACTTTCATTATTAAATCTTTTACATACTTATATGTGACCAAAAAGATGGTAAAGCACATAAACCTGATCAAATCCCCAGATATTTGGCTTGTTTTTTCAATGTGGCCTGACTAGACAGAAATACAACTGCAATCCATTTGAGACTATAAAGATAAACAGGTGCAATTGAAATCGGGAATTGTTTTAATAATTTCCTTAATTCTTAGCAAACCTCTCCAGCTTTGTCATGCCATCTTGTGGCACCAACTAAATACATATTCCTATCCATATTAATTAAGGGATCTATACAATCCCTCACTACTTAATAATAGAAAACAGCAAATACAGCCAAAGTCCTGCAGCACTGTCTGTTTGGAAACACACTGAACATGTGCAGTGGCTGTTGGCAGTTCTGTTGGCAACTTCTCCTCAATTTCCTCACATTAACCAGAAAACGATGCATTTTCAGGTTAAATAGAACTTGAAACAACCAGTTTGTGTAATTGCTTCTTTTTAAGTCATGTTATGTAAAGTGGCAGACAGTCTCTTTGGCCAAGAACCTTTCTTTCAACACATAAGAAAAAAAATCACAGAAAAGGGAAAAATGCAGCCCAGGGTTAACTGAGGATTTAAAATCTTTGTGCATGGAAAATAATACAAAAAAAGTAGGAGTAATAATTTCATATTAATATTTAGCATAAAAGTCTGGACAATTCTTTACTAACTACTAATCCAGTTTTTCATTCACGAGAGTCAAAGTCGTTAAATAATGGAAGCAATATTCACTACATTAATTTTCTAAAAACTACGATGGAACTAATTCAGGACATACTTGATTACTGCATCTAGCCTTGCTATCTGTATTTTTGACATTGATATTTTACTATTGGGGAATTTGACTATTTTAAAAGTTGTGTTGGTTCAAGTTGTTTCTCTAATGTATTGAATTCCCAGACTTGGTTTATGGCACAACCTTTCTTGTGGTCTTCACCAGTTCTTTGTGGAACAACTGATATTAAGAAAAAAGGAGATCTTGGTATCATGGATTTTGATAGAGTACCTCACAGTGGAAGCAACTTTCATCTCAGGATCACAAATCTCATCATCAATTTTTTGGGGTAATTGTTATTTCCTTAGAGTTCTACACTCTGAAGATAAACAAATACAGCAGTGAATCAGCATGCGTTTTCTAAGAAGAGACTATTCTTACCCTTAAGTGAGCTTCAAAAGGTAAGCCTCAGGGACTCAAAGGTCACAAAACAAAGAAATATACTTCAATTTTTTTAATTCAAAAACATAAGGTCAAAGTTTAAAATTAATCTCAGTAGGAGCTTGGCCTCTGCTTGTTGACTGCAGTATCAATCCTAAGTAGAGACTTTATAGATCATCCTGAGAGAGTGGTGCCTTCAGTTCATTTAAGAGAGAAAATGGTGCGAAGTGTCCATTTATGAATACACCTGGTCCTGATAGACTTCTTAACAGAAGATAGAGTTCTTCAGACAGTGAAGGTGACCCGATTTAGAGGGAATGGCTGTAAGAGATATGCATCATGGGGAAGGAGAGCACAAAGAAAAGCAACTCTGTTTACAGTGTAAGGTCACACTAATTACCACAGGGAAGAAGGGAAAAAATAATATTTTGCTGAGAAAAAAGCCATGAGGCATGGCAGCTTTGAAACTAAATTGTTGGTGCCAACATTTTAGTAGGCCATTAGACTTCAATGTCTGCTTGAGCTGTCTTGAGGAGCTCTTTTCCTGCAGCACTGACAGAAAAACACATTGAGGAAGTAATGAAAAAGCACCTCTGACCATTTTGCCAAGCTGTGCTGCCCTCCAAAGGTGAACACAATGTTGCTGAGGCTTACTCCAGCACTAGAAACTATACCCTGACTAACCCTGTTCTGAAACAGGGGCCTAAGAGGAGACAACAAGGAAAGAGATGAGCAGAAGAGGAAAGAGATGGGTTCAACTCATCCTGCCCAGCATACACAGTACACTCAGTCACAAGTAAAAATATCAGTGTGCATCCTACTCATATAATGAGTGAGCGGTTGGCATTCTCCCCTAGCCTCTGCCGCTTGCACACTCACGGATACACTACTTCAAGCAACAAGGAAGTCCTAAACAAGCCACAAAAACAACCAAGTGATGGGTTAAAAAGAAAAATCACCATGCAAATTCAAGCAAATTAAGCTTGTCAAAAGACTGCCTTGTCTTTAGGAAGAACTTTGCTCAAAGCTTTCACGTACTATCAGTATTATTCACTTCCAGCCCTCATCTGAGGCCTGCGAAGATTTGTCAGGCCTCCTGTCAGCCTACTGACAGGTTTGTAACCATTGTTCAGACCAGACAGGGAAGCTGTTGACCACAACCTCTGGCCAAAACCTAATTTAAAGCTGAATTCTTTTGGTAGTTTCAACTTCTTGCAACACACAAAACCTAGCATTACTAGGAATGAGTCTGAAAATGTTTTCCTAGTAATTCTAAACCCGTATTCACACTTCGCTGGTATTCTTCATCCCTGAATCCCCTGCCCAGCATACTCCAGAAGCATGCACCAGGAATACCCTCTAGTATCTGACCCAAATAGCAACACTCGATGTCCTCCAAATACTAAACTAGCAAAGAAAAATACAACTGTGTTCTTGTCTCCTCATCCTGGTTCGGCGGTCTATAGCAGACCCCGACCAGGACACTAGCCTTGTTGTCCCTGCCGATCCTAACCCAAAGGGACTCGATCTTGTCATTCCTAGCCTTGAGTTCTACAACAACGAAAGACTAATACAGAGAGCCACACCGCCACCCCTTCTGTGCTGCCTGTCCCTTCTGAAGAGCCTATAGCCAGGCATCGCAGCACTCCAGTCATGAGACTGGTCCCACCACGTTTCCGTGATGGCAACCAAGTCGTAGCCTGCCCGCTGCACGATGGCTTCCAGCTCCTCCTGTTTGTTACCCATGCTGCGTGCATTGGTGTAGATGCACTTCAGCTGGGCCATTACCTTATTCCCCGGCCTTGCTATTGTTCCCCCTGGCACAGCTCCAACAATCCTTGCTTCACCCCCATCCCCCTTCTTACCTAGTTTAAAGCCCTATCAATGAGCCCCGCCAGCTCCTGGCCAAGGATCCTTTTTCCCCTAAAGGATAGGGACCCGTCTACGGCCATCAGACCAGGTGCTGAATAAACTGCCCCATGGTCGAAAAACCCAAGATCCCAAGATACTAACCCAAGATTAGTATGTGTATGCACCTGGTCAGTCACTTCACATTGAAGTGAAGGGTTCAACCTTCTCAAAGGTTCACTTACTCTTTATTATGGGACAGACACTATCATTATTCATTAACAAACATAGTCATATTATGATTTCACTTACCTCCGTTGTTTCCCAACAGATAAAACACGAAGTCCCTGTGAGACACCTGAACAGCTGAAGAGTTCACAGTTTAAAGTATTTTCTTCGTAATATCAGGAATGAGCATTGATCCTTTGTCAGCATTTAACAGAACTGTCTTCTGAAACTTCTACTACTGCATAACTTGTCTATAAAGTTACATGAACAACAATCCCCACATTTCCAACCCCATACATCCATGTCATACATCAATTGGTAAAGAGTATTTCATTACCTTTGTGGTAAGCCACACCTAAACAAAAAGTTTCCTGCAGTTTTTAGAGAATTTATATATTCCCCATGTTTTTGTCTTTGTTCCCATTTATGTAAATATCTTGAAAGGGCAGAGACATCCATAGAAGTATATTCTGCCCTACAAAACCATCCCATTGTGATGAATACAGGTACTTATCTGAGGAAGAACACATAGAAGTGCATAAAGAATTTGACTCAAACCCTCTAGCAGTAAACACCCATTTGATCAGTTTAATTTCTGAAACATTTAAGTTACCATATCCTTAGTTTAAGTTCTATGCTTTGTTCATGGAGTACAACTTGATATGACTGCCACCAGGCTGGGAACCTCAGAATAAAATCAATCTCAATACAAGTAACATTTGGTCAAGAAAAGACACTAATAATTTTTTTTTTCATGGACTGTTAGCAAAGATTTTTTGTGTTGTGTATTAAAAAACTTTCATCAAGGCTAGAGTCCAGCAAAGTATCTTGAAACATTGGAGCAATCAGCTGAATTTCCTCCTCCAGGAAGATTAGCTTCCTGACTTGGAACCACATCTGCAGACCACAAACCTCCTGGTCTGCAAAAGCTGCTCTGAATGAACTCCATATGTACAGTCGTGGCATCCCTTTTGATCTAAGCTCCGTACTGCACCAAATACCTCAACTGTCAAGACGTTACCCGTCTGCAACTCATGTGTAGCAGGTAGCCAGCCAGCAGGTGGCTGGGTTGTATCACACATACAGCACAAGAAAGATGTAAGGAGCTCAATATCACTCCAGTGCAAACCAGTTTTCCTCCTTCCCTAAAAAATGAAACCTAACTCAATTTGTAAATGAAGATATCTGAATTTAAAGTTTTTAAAAACTGTCAAATACTGCAAATGATATAAAGCAGCAGTCATTGTTCAGTGAATAACACATTTGAAAAAAAAGATTCAGTATAATAAAAAAAAATAATCTGTAGTAAGTAAACCTTTAGGAGGGGATTTAGTAGCTTTCTGGCACCTCTCAGAGAAGTCAGCAGAGCCACCTCCTTCATTTAGTGGGGACATAATACTATTAGTAGAATAGCAAAAGATGATCAGAAGTTATACACAAGGCAGGCTAAGTTTTGATTTCAGCACATTTGATTTTCAGCGCATAAACTTAGCAGGATCAGCATAGGAATCCCTGATATCCATCAGGTAACCACTACAGGCCTGGTACAAAAAGTATATGGGGTATGTAGCAAGCAAATCCAGCAGTAACTGCAGTGTGCTCTAGTGCAGGAGGCAATTTTCAGCCTCCTTTAGACATCCTATTCATTGGTGGCCAGTTTATTCCATGTCACTTCAACAAGTGCAGACAGTTGCCCCAGTGGCTACTCAGCATCTCAATAACGAAAATCTTCTTAGCTAATGATCTACTGTGATTCCAGCCAACAACGGTCCTCTTATGCGATCCAACAAGTAATTATCATAGTCATATGCTGTTTAAGCAGTTCCTGGCTTTTCAGCAGACTAGACCACTGCGCACTTAAGTTTGAAGAGAAAAAAAGGAAACCAGCACTTAAGGAATGCTGTCAACATCCGGGACACTGCCATGACCTTATGTCCCACTTAACAGAAATATTCACACCCAACAATCTTGGATGTGGATATGTTTTCATTAGAGAATTTGTCTTTATCTTTCTATTATAAAAGCAGGAAGTAAATTTGTGTGTATCAACTTTCCAATTAAAAACTAATGGAATTGCTAAAACAAACTCAAAATACACGAGGGTGTTTTGCTACCAGAAATCTCCTTTCCAAAAGCATTTCTCAAAACATCATGACACAATAACAATTTTAAGTGACATAACTTTAAAAACAAACATAATCTAGCTATTTTCACAACCGTTCTACTTCTAGAATCATTTTGGACTTGCTGTGGAAAGTAGGCATGATAAAGCTAAGGCAAATTCAAACTTTCAAAACTACAGTACTGTCACAAGAATATTTAAACATATGCAAAAACACTGTTTTCAACAACTTTATTGGTTTAATAAATGTTGTTGTACAAAATTTCTCTGGAACATCACAAAAGAATTACAGTGTAATTATATTTTGCTTATAATATTTTAACGGGGAGGTACAACTTACTATATTTTTGGAAAATCAACATTCTAAAATTTTGAAATGGATACTGATTTTAAAAAGCAGCATGATAACATTCCTCGTCTCTCAGCAAGAGTAAGAAATACAAGTCTCATTGTTTTGCACCATTAAATTTGAACCAGAGGGTGACAATACTATATTGGTTAAGTTTACTTTTGCATTTCCATATTGCTTAAGTTGAATTGTTTACAAAACTACTCTGGAATGACAGCAGTAAAATGAGAAGTATCTCAGAGGCTCACTGCTTTGAAACTTTCAGCCTCAGGAATACTGGGCTGAAACTATACAGGGAATTTTCATCCCGATACACATTTATAAATCATAAAATCAAAAACATTCACAGCAAGCCCATCATGTTTTTTGTTCCTTAAAGAAGTTCATTCCTTTCAGCTCTTCTGGCAGATAGTCCTGTTCTACAGGTTCCTTGTACATGGGGTTATATTTGTAGCCTTTACCATAGCCCAAGTTCTTCATGAGCCTTGTCGGGGCATTTCTCAGGTGCAGTGGAACAGGTGGTAGAGGTCCTGTGTGCATTCTCAGACATTCTTTCACATTGCTGTAAGCCCTGTACACCTCTATAGACTTCGGTGCTCTTGCAAAATACACTACACATTGTGCTAGAATGACCTGGAAACAAAAAAAGAGAAAGTTTTAAGTGATTTCTTTTAATCTCTCTTGGAAAGGGACTGTCATCCAGGTATTTTGTGTAGCTTGAGAAGGCCTGTATTTTTATACTGACCTTGTGGGCTACTACAGTATGAGTATTATTAAACAACAATTCAGTTCTTTATGATATTGGCTCCTAGAGAAGAGTAACTGATTTAGAATGTCAAAATATATGACTAATTGTAATGGAGAGAAAACAAGAGAGAGAGAAATATGAAATTAGTTCAAATACCTCTTTTTAAAATCAAACATGCAGTGAAATTCAAACTACAGCTTCTATTTTTAGAGCTACAATATTCTTTTACTCAAAGAACTGTTGTGTAGAATGAGCAAATAACTAAATTTGCCTTGTCCTTGCAATCTATTTATTTTTTGCAATTAGAAATAGGTTTTTTAAATTTACAGTACTTCAATATCAGTGAATTAAAGAAGCCTTTACCTCACATTCTGGCATTCCAATAAAGTGACAACCTTGATAAGCAGCAACTGCTTGCGTTAAAGCCAAAGGATCTGCCAGCCCTGCAGAAAAGGATCAGATGAAAACAGGTTAAAGTCAGTTTACTTTAATCACCTTTTTTTTTTTCCCTCTTGTAAGAAGGAAGATTATTCATGCACACTGCAAAGGTGCTGTCTCAGATGGCATTGTCTGGTACAATACTTGGCAGTACTTAAGATACACTCTCTCCATCTACAACCTTCCTTCTTCCATGCTGCCCCCCCAAAAAATGAATCTGTTGCCACACAGTGGCAGTCTGAGCAGTAGCAGATAGTGGATGATTCGCTTACTTTTTGGAATTGAAAAAGTGGGGAAATACACTGTCTAGACGTAGCTTCCCCAAATCTAGTAACTCTTCACCCATCACATGCACTAAAAAGGTTGCTGCATCTGTTACTTTGGATAAGTAAAAGAAGATGCCATAAACTACAGAGCCAGATATCAAATCTGAAGTTTGTATGCCAGGGTAGGCTTTTAGCTTCCACAGTTACTAAAACAAATTAACAAAGAAAAACCCAGACATTTCTGAAATACACATTCTCTGTGACACAAGTTTACTAGAGACCTATAATCATCACCAAAGTTGAAAGAATATATATTAATCCACTGCCAAAACCCAACCTCAAAGAATTTTTTTTTTTTTTTTTCCTGCAGTAGATAGTCATCAGAATGACATCACATGTAGGCTTCTGTCTGCATATACTAAGCTTTTGTCAGACATGGTACATCTCACTATTTTGTACCTATTCCGCATGTAGCATTTATATTCCCCACCACCACCCCCCCAGTATACCAGAATACCAAAAGATCTGAATTCAACATAATATTCCAACAAGAAATACTGCTATCGCTTACCTATATCTTCACTTGCAAATCTTACCAGCCTCCTTGCCACGTAGAGTGGATCCTCACCACCTTCAAGCATTCGAGCAAGCCAGTAAAGGGAAGCATTTTCATCCGAGCCTCTCATAGACTTATGCAGGGCAGAGATGCAATTGTAATGTTCTTCTCCTATTTGGAATGGGTGAGAAGAAACATACAAAGCTATATGGAGCAAATTAACTCAGATACATTTAAAAGAATAGAATTTATTTTATCAAGTCACAGTAGGTAAACATGACCTGCTTTTTCAAGTTCTTTTTATGCACATATCATTATGTTGTTCATCAAAGCAAAGCATGAAGATGCTGAAAGCAACCAGAACCATTCCCCTAACTATATAAGCATATCAGAGCAACAGCAGATGAAAAGGGAATTTCTTTTCTTTTAAACATTACAAGGCAAACAATTTGGTTTTGATATCCTATGACCTTTCCTTCCAAAGCAGGAAACAAAACTGGTATTTTAAGCAGTTGGGAAGAAGATCTTATATCTCCTAATTCACAATAGGTAAAGTAGGAGAACATGTAAACCATCAAACATTGCTTTTTGACAAGCACATGTAGGTAGCACTGAGGAGGCAACATAAGAGAAAAAAGTTGTATACACCGGTGATACTTTAGAAAGAGAAAATTCACATCAAATAAAATTTGAAAATGAAGCGTGCAGTAAATGAGACGTGAATTTGCTATATTACACATGGAAAAAAGAAAACATTGCTGTAATTATATAGTGATGACACTACAAAATTTGGGGGAAATTGTATCACAGCACAAAGCTCTGACAAACCCACTACAAAATGCTGGGTTCAGATGTAGACAACTGCACCCTTTTTAGGAAGGGCCCTAAAAATTATAACCAGTTCAAACAACACAAAAAAAAGTTAAATAAAAAGCACCATCACCACCAAAAAACAACCAACTATCTGAAATACCAGACTGCTAAGTAAAGGGTGGGGAGACAATGATTTACAAGGAAGTTTTTTTTTTTTAAACATTAAAGTTTAATATAATCTTAAGTATGAATTCCAAGTAGAAACAAAGCCACTACACAGATATTTTAGGGCTATAGTTAAAAATAGGGGGGCAGCATTAGGAACACTGAGACCCCTCCTGCTTGCAACTTTTTTGCCATGCAGCTGGGTTTGATTCTTATGCATATCTTTTAATCAAACTTTTAAGAGTGTTTTCCTGTGATATGGTTTTTAAACTTTCCACATAATCTGATTTTTTACTTCTCAAAGTGCCTGGCATTCCTTGGCTCACAGTTAACCATATTATAAAGGCAACTGGCTGCGTGCACGGCCATCTGTTAACATTTCTCTTCTTCCTACAGCTTAAAGGATTTACAGCCTCAGGGCCGTATCAGAACACATCACTGTCATTTATAGTCCTTGCAAAATCAAAGGCTGCACACGTCATTAAGAAAACCAAAGCCTCCATACCACTGCAATTGCTCCTTTCCAAGTCAGTAAGACTTCCACCTCCCAGGTGAGAAACTGGGCCCATCTTCCAAGTGTTGCTGCTCATGCTGCACTGCGGTTCTGTGGGGAATTCGGAGTGTGCACTCCCAGAGTACACAGTCCTGCAGACAGCTATTTTTGATAGGACTGCACACAAAGACCCCTGTGGTATGTAGTCATTACCCATGCCAATATAAACAGCATGTCTGTGCTCTGTCATAGCACTTGAGTTAGTGGCAATAAACCCAAGCAGCTGGACTCGCATCATCATCTTGGAAGAGGCGTCTTTGCGTCTCTCAAAAGGAAGACTGCCTTTAAATATCTTGAAAAGTTGCATTTGTCTGAATTTTTGCTTTTTCTGGGGGGGAGGGATGAAGTGCTTTTTTACTCTGTTTGGGCTACTTTAACATGTCGTGCCTGGGAATGCCAACTAGAGAGGCAGAAGGAATCCAATGGATAGGTTAGGAAAAGAGATACCAACCTTACCAACCTTCAGAGTGCTTCAGAGTACATGGCTATGCAAGGAGACAGTATTCTCCCTCTATTTCCTTCCTCAAATTTATTTGTGTGACTGACTCACCAACATAATGACAATATTTATACTCTAGACAGACCTATTCAGGAAAACTGTGGAATTGTACTTAAAACCTCTTTGTCCACTGCATGTAACTGTATATTTTTCCTTCTGTTGAAACTGTATTTTATGATTCTTTTTTAAATATGCATGTTATACTCTATATGAGATACCTGAAACAGTTAAAAAAAAAATTAGAACTCTTTAGAGACCTGTGTTTATTAGCTCTGTCTCTCAGGCCAGTTAGCCACTATGTAGATTCTGGCCTTATGAATTCAGCTTACAGAGATGCATATGTAAACTTATCACTGCTGCTTTGCATCCCAGATGCTTCTTGAAATCAAATCTCCGAAGAGTTTTTGGAATCAAAACACAACTATTCTATTAAGTTCCCAGACAGGCAAATACCTTTCGTAAGAGAAACAAGACATTTCAGAAAAGGCTTCTGGGAAGACAGTATTTTCTAGAGTATCTGATGTATATAGACACATAAATACGGTTGATTCTCATTTTTGTGCCCCTAAATCACTTATGTGCTTAAGAAGAGTTTTCCAGCTAATTTAGGATGTTAATTTCTCTAAGGTCTTATTGGTAGTAGACAGGTTAAGAAAACAGCAACAAAACCCAGCCTTATTCACTGACCATAATTAGCGTCTGGACTCCTTAAGCAATCCCTAATTAAAGCAAGCCAAAGTAATATAACAGTCCCTGTCTCAGATTATTTCCTGTCTTAGTCAAAGATATATCAACTGCTCACTGATAAAGCACAGAATAAAGCCTTGGAAGAAAGACTGAAGTAACAGCATGGGTAAAAAGCCTTCTCATTCTGGCCCTGCAGAGAACAGTAAAGCTGGCAAACAAATACAATGGAGCAAGTCACCTTCTCTTTCTACCTTCATAAAATAGGATGGCACAGCAGTTAACATTCTGTAACCTGGAACACCTTATCTTCATCTCAACATATTTCCCTTCTTTACCATAGCTGACGCTGTTAATACATAGATGGAAACAACAATCCTGCCACTATTCTGATTTTTATTTTTGGTATTCATTATTAAATCAGTGGAAGCAGTGAGCTACAATACACAAAAGCAAGAAGAGACAATATAACTCCGTCTTTAAAAAAGTCAAGTCTTTGTCCATCTATAGTTAACAATTAATTTAGCTGCTGCATCATTTTCTCCAAAAAGCAAAATAAAATGTAACTACAATTAAAAGCTAAAATACAACAGTTTTTCTTTCACATTGTTAGGGCTGCAGGCTGAGCCTGGCAGTGAAATTTGTCTAGTGGTTTCTTTGTTCTGCCAGCTAAAATACACAGATTATCTACGCAAAGATCTTGGCTGTACCCAAATAAAAGCAATAGGCTCATGACTGGATTAAGAATAATTTCCTTCCTAGACTACTCAGTGAGAGTACATAAAAGCATGCACAACTGTATACATTTGGCAAATATTGCTTAACATGAGCGAAATTAAACCATATAAAAACTGAATTCCATATTTAAGCAACTCAGGCTGAACACTATCTGGTGCTTGCTATGTGAACAAGCTACATTCAAGTATATGCTGCTGTTACCATGTTTGTTTAGACAGCATCACATCTCTTCACTTATAAGGTTGAATCCCCCCCCCTTTTTTTTTTAAAGAAGCCTGCAGATTCCAGAACAAGAACTGAGATTCAAAAAGTATTAAAGCATACTACAAAAATATGAATACTTATACAGTAGCCTCTATCCAGAAGCTCTTTACACACAAAACATAATAGCTATCTCTATTGCCAGAAGTGGTCAATCCAGACACAGAATATTCTGCAAAAGAAAGTTTAAAGGCACATACCCAGGCAGCTTGCTACTGTGACATTAGCAATCACAGGCTTTTTGCCATTTATACAATCAAGAAAAAGGATTTTCACTGCTTCCACTCATCTCTGAAAGAAAATCTTACAAAAACCACACAAAGCTCAAAGGATTATTGACACGCTACCTAGACTTCATGCAAGCCTTAGGTGGAGGCGCTCTGTGCCATCTCTAACTAAGCAAATAGGCACAGCATGTCTGGGAGCAACAGCCACTAATGAGTCGTGTGACAGCAGCCACAAGGCAACAGCAAACACACAAGGGACCTGCACAGCACAGGAGTCACACCAGTAAACTGGTCAGATTTTCCCCTTTCTCCTTCTCCCTACTCATGATTTCTTCCTGCCACATACCCCATAAAATTTTTCTTCTCCCTCCCCCCACCTATCCTTCCCTTCTCAGCTGCCAACATATCCATATCCGCACAGCTGACTCTTACTGACAATGAGCCATCGTTTCCTCTTTTTAACAAGGCTGAGAGCAGGCAAATGCATGGCAAGCAACCTCTACAAATTTCACCAACAGCTTTTAAGCATTGACAGTTAATTCAGCATATCAGATACAGTGGAAAAACACTGCCTGGCATGAAGGTCTGATACTATGGCAGAGTAACTCAAGTATTGCTGAAGAACTAGCACATACATTCAAGGTGATTCACATAATTTCAAATATTCAGTCTCTGGCCTCTAACCATCTGCATAAATAGGTGCAGGCCAACTACTATGGTGCCTAACATTGCCAAGTTACAAGTGTAGCAAGAGTGGTTACCCCATTAAGAAGCCTGAAATGCAATTAGATTTATGTAACCTATACTAAGCAAGTTACAGAATTCATTACATGTAAAAGCAAACCTAAAAATATAAGCAAACTACAATAGAGCATTTCCAACCCTCCAAGAACAAATCTCATCAAAGTATTACTTTACCTTGCAACCCTCTTAGACCGCAATATTCTAATAACCTGAAGGAACAAAATAATTTCACCACGCAACTGTTGGAAGGAATGCCAGCAAGTCTATCAGCTAACCTATGCTTCCTAAGCAGTGAGAGGAAACTGTTTAGAAGGACTTTCTGGATGAGCCTGCTATACTGTAAAGGAAATGCAACTTTTTAGGCCAAATTTCAGTACAGCCACTGCTTCATCAGAGCAAGTGACATGAAAGGGGGAGAAGCAGCAGGAATTACAGGGGCTCTTCAGAAAGCTGCAGAAACTGTATCAGCTACCCACCTGCTCGGTCATATAGGATGTGAGATCGTTGTAGGCCTTCCTTTACATGCTCTTCTGTTATCAGAACTCCATCGGCAGAGCATCCTTTGGCAGTACTCAGAGGAGTGGTCTTCCCTGCTGCCAGTCTGGCCTGAAGTGCTAACTGAAGTCCGTTCAATCCAGTCCTTGCATCACCATCACAAAGGTAGGCTAGGGTACTTAGAGCTTTCTCCTCTATGTACACAGGGAATCTGCAACAAAATGACCACAAGCTGTTATCCCACGTTGTGCTCCTCTCATTGCGTATTGTGCAAGATATTGCATTTCTTTGCAAAGTCTGCTGAGAGACAACTGGGCTTACGTTTTGTGCGTAACTCCTTCTGTCTGTCATGATTAAGCACTGCAGAACCTGGGATAAAACTGTGGAATCCTACCCCTCATCCTCCTGTCCAATGCACGTTAAATACAATGGCACACCCCCCAAAAAAAGAAGCTCTCATCTATTTAATCCCCTTATTTTTTTCCTTGAGATTACCTCCTCTCACCAAATTCAATGGAAACCAGGGTCAGGTTTTTGCCAGCAGCACAGTTCTGGCACAGCCATTTGAACATCACAAGGTTTTACTCCATCAGCATTTCATAGCTAGCAGTTAGAATTCCTTGGTGAAAGGACAATGAAGAGGTAGGAAGCTATCCAAATGCATGAGATAATATAATGATGCACAAAGTAACTATTGAGTATTTAAACTAAAGGTTACTGACATTAAGAGCTGCTATCGGATGTTCTTTAAAAAGCTATGACAAGAAGCACTGATGTAAATCATAAAGCATATATGCATCCCGCTTTCTTATTTGAAATGGTAACAGGTACAACTTCAGTCACTGGGGTACAAAAACTATTGCAGCACAGAGAAAGGCTGTGAAATCCCAGAAGAAATCCCAGTGCACACAAGTCCCTGTTCTTGCCACCCACTGCTTTAAGCACACCAGGACTATGAGAGCGCATCGTGAAGGGCTGAATTCCAGTGAACACACAGCATAAATGAACAGGACAGGAACAGCTGAGAAATGCAGGAACAGGTGAAGGCTTTGCCGTGGTCTCATAGCCAATCTACGGCAAATCTGGGAAAGTAAAGCACTCCATCTCTTCCTCTAGGTTTTCATTCACCGGGTTGCAATCCCTGCTCCCAATGCCATGCAAACCAACCTGACTGCACACTTCACATGCATATTGTTGAGTATTTGACCCTCAAACTTCAGTTGCATAAACAAGTCAACTGCTAAGGTGCTTGCCAGACATAGGACACAGCTGATTTGAAAACAGAAGCCGATGGAGTTAAAGCATGACACAAGTAATCACCTTAACTTTACCATTTCCAGTAACTGGACTGAAAATCAACAGTGACACATATCAGCAAGGGATTAACGCACAGGACTTGGAGAGGCAATTTCTTATGAAGCCCTCGTGCATGAAGTTGTTAGGGATTCACCAACAGCCCTGCACCTCATTCACCAGGAAGATTTACTACTGCTATTACCAGTGGTGTACAAAGAGATAATGCTAGGGTTCCCAGACATGCAGCTCTACTAATCTTCATTATTTGGCCCACCTCTTTATGGGGTTATGAAAAATGTTGTTGTTAAGCATGCAGCAGCTGCAAGCAGCTCTGCAGCTACAGGTATTTGAACAGCTCTGAACTCCCCCTTCCCATGCTAGTCAAAAGTAGTCTGAATGGCAACGTTAGCTTCCAAAAACTTGCATTTGGACTGTCACTCAAGGTTAACTGTGCAAGCCTAAACAAAAAGATACTTTAGCAAAAAAAAAAAAGTGAACTTTACCTATTTGCCTACTCTTCCTTGTTGTAAATCTACTTTGCACTCATCACACAGAGAAAGACAGTAGGTGCTGGAAAAACTTTAACAATTAGTATTTGAACCCTCTAATACCCATACGTGAGAGGGAAAAGTTTGCAGAGCCTCAATTTTAACGTACACCACTGCAAATAAAGGCTAACAAACATCCTCTGGGGACGTAGACCATGCTGTAGAGAACAGGAACAAAAATTGCTTTCTGTGAGAAAAATAAAACATGTAAACTTATGTAACTTGTTATATTTTTATTTTCATCTGATAATTTTCTCATGTATTTGAGAAAGCTAGGAAGGAAAAAAAAAAGACAAACCACATATGTACTGGCACACCAAACTAACCTCACTTTGCCTGAAGTGTTTCAAACACCCCGTTTTTTAACAGGGAAATAGCAGACTATAAAAACACAGTGCCTTACTTCTGTCAAGTAGCTTATACACCAAGTTACTTGGAAATCAAGGAGCAATGCTCACTCTCACTACTAAAGGTGGGCACCAGTTTTTTCTACATGCATTGAAACAGGACAGCAAAGAAAGCAAAGGCTATCTGTAAAAACGCAGCAGGCACTACATACAGACATCCTGCTGCTAATACACATCAACAGGGAACAAAACCAAGTATGTGGTGCACTGAGCAAACACCTCGATACACAAGCAGGGCAGATTGAAGGGAAGGTTCCACATGTGAACCCTGCAAAGAATCCCAAAAGAATCAAAGTTTCAGAGCCCTGTTACCTTTAAGTGCTCTTCCGTTTCACTACTTCACTGTAAGTGCCCCACTGACTCAACACTAGCGTTTAGCATTACAGAAATTAAAATAAAAAGGCAGGAGGAGGTATGTAAAAATCTGGTTACAGGCAAGTTGTTGTCGTGCTTCCATGATGAAATGCAAGTTAAAATATTCCAGTAACAGAAATTTCACTCCAAATTATGTGTTATGTATTAGGTCAATCTACTCATCGTCTATAAGAAAAACACTATACATACAGGCCATTGGAAAAAGCAAACAAACAAAAACCTTCCACATATGGGCAAGCTGTTTGTGGTGTATTGATGAAGTCAATGATTTGAAATAATGTAATGCTTCCCTAATTCCATAGTCTCAGCTCCCTTCTTACTCAGAATTTACGAATAATATTTTATACTAGGAATAAGTGAATTTAGTTAATTTTTCTAAGGAATTAAGATCTTAAATCTCATCACTCGCTGTATTTTACATTTTCAAGCCCATCCTATTCTCAGAAGCTCAGGCACCCTACACGCTTTCACTTTACCCTGACTTCTGCACACCCTCAAACTCTGAGGCAGAACAACTCCCATAGGTTCTGACCTCTTCACAGGCTCCTGAACCTCTTGCAGATGGGCAGACTTGTATTTTTTCCACTCTCCTAAATTAACACAGAACACCCCCTGGATGCCAATGCTTAATGTTACTACCTCGTAACCGACAATACTTGGAGACAAAAATAAAAACAAGCCAACAAGGGACACCCCAGGATCTATCACTCACTGAGCCGAAGGTGATATACTAGCTCAAGTAATGGAAAACTACCACTGTGGGATAATAAATCATTCTTCCAATTCCCTCCTTATCACAATATCCTGAACACAGTTTGTGCCAAGAACCAACATGAAACATAGCATCAACTACAAGTAAAACCTGTACACGACCAGCCTTTGATACAATGAGAGTAGAAGCAAGGAAGTCCAAGCAAGGAGAACCTGTATGATGAAAGATTTCGAAATAATTGAGCAGAGCATGAGATAAAGTATCCACTGCTTCTTTCACATATAAATCAGTACTTTATTGCATTCATATCGCAATTATTTTCACTACAGTCACTCCTGGACAGATTGAAACAGTTTTATGGGCAAATACAATTCTTTGTCTTAAATGAAGTTGTATGATATCAATTATTCACAGCCTTATAGCATTGTCCTTGAAGAAGGCCTCATGCCAGCAACTCTATTTGCAGCAAGGAAATTAGACGGGTGTTTCAGAAAGAGAACAATTTTCAAAAGGTGTGTGGCACCCAAGACCCAAAGGAAGCCCATGTTAAATACTGATTTACAAACCAGCAAATTCAAAACCTGTCAGTACTTGTAATATAGCCACTAACAAGCTGAATTGCGTGATGTCTAGGCTTGCCAACAGCAAACTGGGAATCTTTTCGTTTCCATCAACTGCATGCCTTCTGGGCTACCTAACTTCAGTACATTAATCTAGCATCCAGTTTACCATCTGACAAATCACAGATAGCACTCTGAGGGCAGCATCTGAATAATAAAAAGTCAAGAATTAAAAGAATAATTTGATTTTCCTCTGTCAGTGACACAACACAAGCATACTGCATCAGTGCATAGCTGGTACAGTTTGTGCTGTTACTGAGACAGCAAAAACAGCGAAAAGCACGAGCAAAATCTCAGCAATATAAAGCATCTTTCATGCTCATGTTTCCTTACTTTCCTTCTTCAAGACTGTAAACTTCCTTTCATAATCTCCCCTCTTTTAGTTTATTAAAGGCTTTATGAGGCACCATTTGATGGCAGCAAAGCTGATGAAGATGTAAAACAAAGCAGATTTTATCCTAAAGAAACCCAGTAACTCATACAAGAATTGTTAAAGAAACTTTTTAAGTGCAATAACAACACACAGAAAAGGATATGGACCTGATGACATTAGATGTTTCTGTGTTCCTTGTACAAAGATGAATGTTACCGAAACTGGTAATTTTACCCACAGAAAACAAGAAGTAAGTCAGAGCTTGATACAGAAATTACATGTAAAAGGAGGAACATGTCTACTATCTATTATCAATCCCAGAATTGTATGAAAAGGTTTACATTTGGCCGGGGGGTTGGACCCGATGATCTCTCGAGGTCTCTTCCAACCCCTACAATTCAGTGATTCTGTGATACCAAATTCTGTAATGGCTTCCAGGGGTTCTAGTTCAGCTTTACAGCAAGAAAGGGGTACAATGGGATGAAAAAAGTCAGGTGATCTAATCCTATCGGAAACTTTCAGCAACAGGGGAAGCAAGACAAGAGAAAGCCACTGAGAAAGCTTAATAGGTTCTAGTAGAGCACACTTTCCTTTTGGTAACTGCTGCACATGCATGCAGTGCAGAGCCAATGAAATCTGTTGAATCATTCTGCAGTGGCTGCATTCTCACTGAGCTCGAATATACCTGTAGAAACTAGGGAAGACCCACCCTCACATTACTCCTCAAGGTAAAAGAGACCACGAAGAATCATCCTCTTCTTCAAAATCTCATCTAGGTCAACCATCATGTCAGAAAAGTGTTGTGATACCATCTGATAAAATGATTCCAAGGAGCACATGCAGAACTTCATACTGCACGTGGTTTAGACAGGAAAACTCACTCCTTAAAGAGATTAAATCCATAATACAATGTCCACACCTCTTCTGTCTTCTGGCTGGATCTCTGCATCCCTTCTAAAGTGGGTATGCCTCACATATGGGGACGTGCTGCCTTATAGCACCTTTTCCAACTCTGGAACAGATGTGAGCACAGTGAACAATCAACTCCACTGTCATTTGTGACATACTTTTGTTCATTCTTCAGGACAGCACAAACTCTTACCTGCCTGCATCTAACGCTAGCCCTGCTTCATAGAGGTAGGGAGGTAAAGAGGTAAAAGAAGAGATGCAGCTGCTCCTGCAGAGTGGTAGGCGGAAAGGAAATGAAGGATCAAAAACGGCACGGAGAGTGAAGCAAGAAGGAACTAAGAAGGAGATCAAAAACTGAACCACAGTAAGGGACAGGGTGGTTTAAAAAAAATTTAAAAAGCCAAACTCAACAGCAACAGTATGTATCAACTACAGACCAAAACCAGATAGTGGTAGGAAAGATAAGAGAAGTTGAACACACAACTGTAACAAAAGCTTTACAATTCCTAATTCTATTTTCATTTTAAAATGTCTGGCTCCTGCTTAGTCATTGGTATGGGGCACTCTCTCTTCATGGATAGATTCCTGAAACCATGCTAGTCTGACAGCCTGCCTGCCAGACTTCTTTCAGTTTGATTAAGCACCACACCACGCTGTTTAAATCATCCATAGCTAACGGAAGGTTGCAGATATGAGAGTCTAGCGAAACCCAAACCCAAACAACTGCAGCTGAAACTATGCCTTCTACTTTAATCCCATACATAAAAAGGAAAGTCTCCAAAACCCCAGTCAGGGTGTAGCCACAACCACAGCTGTGCCATTACATTAAGGATGACATGCTGTACTGCCCTCTCTTCTAAAAGTCACACTACTACAACATGCAAAAGCAATAAATGAGTAAAAGTGAGGCATGGTATGCTGGAAGGGAAAAAAAAAAGAAGGGGGACGTGGGGAAGAGACGGTTTTTACTCCCTGCCCTGACCTCAGCATTCAGGTTATTGCTTCTTATTGATTCTATTCTGTGATAATGATAAAAGGAAAAAGCATACTCCCTTCTATTTATTGTATAAAGAGTGCCTGCCCAATTAGCACCACATCAGTGCACTGTAGGTTACTAGCAGTACACACAAGCATCACCATGAACAAACTGTAACAACATCTTGCATGAAAGTAGCAGAATCAAGCATTATTCTTATTTGCCAGTGAGCCACTTCAGAAGGCAGATATACGTCCATAGGGGATCTATCTTGACCTTGGTATTTCCAAAAACTCTCCCAAATGTTTAACACGAATATCTGGCTAGATAAAAAGGGGCAGAAAAAAAAAAAATATATATATATATATATATATTAAGATAATCTATTAACATCTCACAACAAACACCCTCCCCAGCATACTGTAAAACATACCATAGCACTTATGCTGCAGCTAAAACACAGTAGTACTCTCTCTTGATCTCATTCACAAAAATTCTCAGAAAACAACAAACTTTCGTCAGGCACTTCCAAGCTAATTTAATAGGGGATGCCCCATCTGCCACTTAATGGTAATGCGATGCTTTTACAACCACTAACAAGAAGCAACACACATTAGGACTTGACAAAGACTCGGTTACAGGCTTCCACAGCAAATCCCCGGCAGCAGAATGGATTTAAATATCCTGGGGGGTGAGTCAGGAGCTACAGATCCAAGTATAAAACTCTCTCCTAATCCAGACGGTGAGATTATGTTTTGGATGGAGAGCCAGTGCTTTGAATTCTCTCTCTCCTGTCACCCCCCCGCCCATGCCATATGCTGCCACCTCTTTTCTTTACTATCAGAAGTGGCTAGGGTTTCTTTTCCCACCCCCCAACTGCTTCACCCTCTCCCTGGCAGGCAGTCAATTCCTCTGGCTGTGTGCGTTAACACCCTGCAGCCCATAAAGTACTCACTCCGAGCTCTCGCTGCTGCTGCCAGTTGCAGAGCTGTCAGGCCGGTCGTCTTTGCCCAAAACCTGGACCCCCAAGGACCTGACGGCCCGCATCAGAATTGTCTCCATCGCCTCCACTGAGAGCTTCTCCAGAACGATCACCCGGCATCGGCTCAGGAGAGCGGCATTGACTTGGAAGGACGGGTTTTCTGTCGTCGCTCCTATCAGAGTCACTGTCCCGCACTCAACGTGAGGAAGGAAAGTGTCCTGAGCATGGGAGGGAAGCAGAAAAACCTGATCTCAATCAATGACAACCTGAAGCATCCCATGTGAGTAGGCTATCTGGCATTTTCAAATACTTTTTTCTCGTGTTGTGAGTCTTTGGGTTCCCTGTTGATGTGACAAATAACCTCACTGACATGGCACCTCATCTGTTCAGCTAATTAAATGATTTAATTTCATGCCCAGAGCACACAGTGGGCTGCTCACCTTGATAACCCATGCCTGCACTGAGAATGACCCTACCAACTGAAAAGGAAGTGTCAAAAATCTGCAAATTTTTAGTTTATGTGACTGTTTCATTGTTTGGCAATCAAAATACCATGAAAATAACTTATCTAATATAACAAATAACGAGGCTACTTCTAACTCCTTGAACCAATGTTTAGGGCTACAGCTTTTTTTCTACTACCTAATTCAACAGTATGTTCAAACTGTAGGATCAGAACATGGTTCCATATAAAAACTTAACCAGCAGGACAGAATTTGATCTTTCCATGGCATGACTAAAGACAAAAATACCTAGGAAAAGAAAAACTAAAAAACTACAACACTCAGGCGATGGCTGCAGCAATGTATTATACCAAAGCACCATGCTTTTAATTTTCTTCACAGAGAAGAGTGCACAACATTAAAGCAAACACACGCTATGCACATCCATATTCCAGACCTTTCTAAAGGTAACATGGAACTTAATCCCCAGCATGGAGGCTGAAATGAAGATACGTACAGCAAACGCTACTAACATGACTTTGGAGAAATAAAATTTCAGGAAAACATCACACAGAGCCCAGCATGCAAGTCAACTACAAGTATAGCTCATACATTTATTTAAATCTTCAAATGACAGCAATTACACATCAATACTTGCAAGTTAGTTATGAATTTAATTTTTTTAACTCTAATTTATGTACTACAAACATTAAAATCAAAAGCCTAAAGTGCGCTACCATCTTAAGGCAAAGTGGGGAATTCTACAGAAGTTCCAACCACGGCTTTTTCCAAAAAAGTGATGTAGTACAATACCTGCTGAGATTTGTTGAAACGATGGATCTCGTCAATAAAGAGAATGGTTTTTCTCTTGAAGAGTCTTTTTTCATTCTGGGCTTGACTGATGACATCTCGAACTTCGTTTGTCTTGGCACTTGTGGCTGACAGCGTCACAAACCTTGTGCCGGTCTTTTTGCTGCTGTTGGCTATGATGTGTGCCAGGGTGGTCTGAAAAAGCGGTAGGAGCTAGCCTTGTAACAATCATTTTGGATACAGAAAAGTACTAATGCGAAGACAGTATATAAAGAGCAAAGCTATATATTTAGGACATAGGGACAGTGCTGACAGTTTAGAGAGTAGGATATTTTCGTTCATGCTATTGTGGCTGCCAATTCCACCACTGCATTTCTAGGGCCTGCACTTTTAAGCATCCGTCTCAATATTTTAAGTGCCAGCAGTGACAGCTGCCTCCTTTATCATTGAAGGAAAACTGTTCTCCAAATACGCTGTTGTCACAGAAGATGGGTTGACTACAGTTCAATACGCAACTATTTTGTAGAGGACATGAAAGAATAAAGAGCTGGACCATTCCAAGATACCTGCGGAAGAGCTTACAGTGCAATTATTTAAGAAAGAAAAAACTACATAAATATTGTTAACTAAAGCTTTTTCTATTTCCACCCCTTGTAATAATGAAATTAATCAAAAAGCAGTTCTCTACAAAAGCATGAGTGTTAACTCTGAAAAGTAACATGCATACTTCAGAAAATATATATCTAAATAGTCAATAGTAACCAAGTGCTCGCTTGGAGAGGTAAAGGGCTGCAGGCTGAACAAACCATTGGCTGGTTTTAGTGAGCACTCACACTTTTTTTCTTGTGGAGGATTCCTTCACATCACAATTTATTTATAGGGAATTTCACTGCACCCACTAAAGCAGAGCAGCAGCCTGCAGCGCTACCTTGCACACAGATTGACTACACCTGAACGCGGGCATAGTTTTGAGTCCTTCCTTCACTCCCCTCTGTAACGGCAGGTGTATCTGCATGTCTCGAGCAGTGCATCTCTATTTGAACGTATTGCTAGAGGAAAAGTGGGTGATTCTTCCATCAGTCTTGCTTCTAGTAAAGGAGCCCCAGGAGACAGAAGCCCCAGGAGAGCCTCAGCAGCTGAGGGGCAGGACAGGTGCTGATAAAACTGCTTCAGAAGATATTCTAGGTACTCATGTTAATGCAGCAAGTGCTCTAAACCTGATCCTCCTGCAGAGAGACTGCAGGAGCAACCAACCACCTACCAGACCACTGCTAGTGGTGCTGGTGGGACCTCCTTCACTGCCCTACCAGCACTGCTGTCTCTTTAATGGGTTTCCACATCCCTAGAACAGCAACCAGACAAAGATGAGAGAAGGGAAGTTAGGGGGAAGGAATTACTTATCCTTGCTTTAGTTTTAGTAAGGGGTTCCTGACTGTTTTCAGAAGAGGTGTAATTTCATCTCTTGATACAAGATACAAATCCTATGTCAGATCCCCTCTCATCTGCTGGAGCTCAAAGCACCAGCCCTTTGCCTCCTGAGAATGCTGCAGAAGACTGGAAAGATACTCTGGGAAGTGCTAACAGCCACGCCTACAGACATCAGGGAGGGCTGGGAGACCAGGAAAAAAAGGTGATGCTTAAGAATTTGCTAACAGAATAAAACCAAAAACTAAAAAAGTTAGTGTTCCCTTACAAAAGGGACTTGATTCAGAACGTACCTTTGGAGGATTTGTCCATACCTCAAAACCACTGAAAGCGTGGAAAACCCCAATATATCAAATCTGAAGATGAAAAAGAAAAAAGTACCTCTTCTTTCTCTAAAACTACTAGTGGTGAGGGGCAAAAACAAACAAACAAGAACAACAAACAAGTGGCTATTCTTCTTATAGCTCCACTTCAACCGGTAACTCACACTTCATCAACATCAGGTCACATAGATGAAGGGCCTTGTTATGGTCAGTGTAAGTCTAAGAACACATCTAAATCGAGACATTCAAGTCTGCAGAGATCACTTTTTCTACACCCAGAGTGCACATATTTTTTCTATCAATCAGCACAGCTGGTATTGCGAGTCAAAACTCACAATTTTTGCAAGATATATGAGTATAGCAAATGACAGTCGTTAGCCAAAAAAAACTGATTTTAGCTGAAGCCCAATTCATTTTCCTGCTTTTTCTCAAGCAGAAGCCAGTGTTACGCTACACAAAAAGTCAAGGACCATGACTCATTAATAACCTTCAGCTTGAGCCTGCAGTCACATATTCTAGCTCACACAGAACACCTGAATACCAAAGCTCTCTTCCACTGGAAATTTCTTCATGTCAACCCAAATTAGGACTTCCTTCCCCAAAGGCTGCAACAAACCAAGATTTAAACACAGACATAATCCCACCAAACAACCAAAACTCTAACCAAACAAGCCCACTCCCAGCAGCAGTGCTACTGGTTCTTCCATGCTTTGATACTAGCTATGAATGAAATAAAAGTAGTCCTGGATTAAAGCACTCCTCTCAATGTCAGAGCAGCTAAGTCCCTCAGATTTGCTGGTTCGGTTAGCAGGATGTTTGTAGTAGGAGACAAGAACTTTCTGCACACCTACAAGTTTCCTTGCTTGGGCAGCTCTCTTTGAACATAACCAATTTCCTCATTCTGTGCTGCCACTGGTAAATGCAACCTCACCTCCAGGTCTGGAAGAAAACAGGCAAAATCAAGTACAAAAAAAGCCTGTCCCACTTACCACTTATGCTGATGTTCAATGACTTTACATTACCAATTGGAAACAAGGTGGTGGTTTCATTTTTGCAGCTTTTTACCAGGTGATTAAACACCCACTGCATTAGCTCACCACAGCCCTTTCTAGCAATGGAGAGTGGTAATGCCTAGCTCTCTTCAGAAGTGGAATTGAAAAGCTTTGGAGGCTTGTGTATATGATCAGGTCATAGCAAATGAATCCCTAGTCAAGAAGGTGTCTGTGAAACCTAAGGTCATTCTTACCTCATTGCACTGGAAGATCACGTACACCTTGTTAACGAATCTGCCTGTTCATGGAGCCTTTCCCTGTTCTTTACTTGCATGAATCTGGCAAAACAGCTGTTGTAGATGCTGGTCAAAGAAAACACACCGAGTCTCAGGTGTCATCTACGCTGCTTTCAGCAGTCATGCTGTGGAGCTCCTGCAAGGTGTGCAGAACAGCTCACACTCTTCTATTTCAATCTCTCAGCCTCTTCCTGGGGAGCTGATGTTCACACTACACTTCACAGGAACACTCTGCAGTGCAAGAGCAATCCCTTGCAGCTGGATGAACCCTTCCAACACACATGCTTCTCCCAACAAGCAGTACTAAAGCTTGCTACACCTGCAGACTTGTAGGGTCTCCAACCACATTATCAGAGCTCCAGCATCCTGCTGCTCTCTACCATGACATTCCCTGTAGTTTTGCCTCTTCCTTTATCCTGGCCAAGATTTCCTTATCTTTGTTTCCATGATGTTGCCGTCAGCAGCCTCCTCTCACCCTCAGCCCTCCCTCTGAGGGCAGCAGGGCCACCCTGCACTTGACCAGTCACAACGGGCCATGCCTGGTTGCACAGCCTTGTGAAGAGTGCCAGCAGTGCCAGTACCCTTAGATTCCAACTGGGGAAGCAGCTCCCTGGGATACAGCTTAAAAAAAAATGGGGTCTGTCCTATCCAACACTGCTGAGTTGAACCCAGGCTACCACACCAAGTCACAAGAGACACAGGCAATGAGTCAGGTTATGCCTAAAGGAAATTGCCAGGACAGCAGATGAGCATGGCTCAGGGACGCTGCCTATTGAGATAAATGCAATCAAAAGTGGCAGCAGTTGGCATTTATTTAAGGGCAGATGCTATTCTTACTCCTCTTGTTTGGTTCCTCACACCCCAAATAGCCCACAGGGAGACTACTGGAGGAGTAAGGTGTCATTGAACAACAGCAAGCGGCTTCCAGCACTTCCAAAAGCCAGACCTGGCATAAACAGAGGCAAGGTCACCGCACGGCGTTTTCTGAAGCAGAGCTGTGCCTCCATTTGCTCCATCCAGGTTTGTTTCATTATGCTTTACAAACACAACGAGCTAACCCCAGTCTTCTCTTCCCAGAGCACTACGCAAAGATATTGCCAATTTAAATTGGCATATGCAAAATCAAGCGCACGTTATGTGAAGACTTCTCCCATGATGAAGGGGAGGGGTTCAAAGATGAACCCATTTTTCAGAGCTGTTCTGAACTCTATGCTACTGTAAAAGATACCACACATTTTCAGATTAAAATCTTACTTGCCACCTGTGCTTCAATGATAATCTCGAATAAAACCAGATATAGAAGAAATAAGAAGAAATAAGGGACTCTTAGAAATAAAATACAGACTTAGTGGAGATATGATGGAAACCAAAGATCACTTGCTGTTGTTGTGTGGCTTTTTAAAAACATTTTGCACTACATCAACATGGCAGATTTTAACTTAGTACCAGACTGCATACATAGACCAAGAAAATCACACATGAACACTTTGTCATGTTGTTTACAGGGAGCAGGTTCCAGCTACTTGTTGACTTCTTTTTACCCCCTCATTAAATGACATACGTAAGAGGGAATGTTTACCATATTTAAAAACAGAATGTTCAGTTTTATAAAGCTTAAACCGTATCTGTGGCAGCAAAATTATTCTCTGCTCAAGTTACTCGTGTCCCCCCGCTAACTCTACTAAAATTGGTGCCCTGTGGCAGACAAGCAAAAATGTAAATCCCTGCATTAAGGTGTCATAAATCACAGTGCAGCTTACTCCGATTACACTAGGATTCATACAGGCTTTAAAAAATTTGCGTAGTCAGGATGAATAAGCTAACTGTTCATAAGTTAATAACCACGGCATCTCTTTGAGGTAGCGTTTCTTCTTCTGGCCTGCGTCCGGTCAGCTTCTTAAAGTGAAAACCACATTCATGTGTTTAATACTTAGTAGTCACAAAAATAAAAAAAAAATGGAGTCAAAACAAGTTCAACTAAAGCACTTCGGCTTCATAAGAAATTAGGATGACAAAATAAAAGTAAAAAGATTACGCTCCCTTAGAGAAGGCACAATATAAATGAAAATTCAAAAAAAGAAAGTTAGCCCTCAACAAAAGTACCCTGATTTTGTCTTTCTGGTTTTGATTGTGCTTCCTTGAATATTCAAGTGCACCTGGGACAAGTTAACTTGATCAGAACAGTACAATGCACAATGCATTTTTAATCAGGTATTGGCTTTGTTATCTTCATAATAAAAGTTCTCAAAGTGTTCTTGACCTTCAGTATCAAATACTTTTGCAGCAGTTTAATAGCAAAGATTCTCTTCTTGCTCAGAAAAAGCCTGTTGAACTACAACACCTCTCCTAAAAGCCCAGACTGATAAATAATACATAAATGCATTTGAAATGTGTCCCCAAGGGTTAACTCAATGTCCACTTATTTTTTGACTGAGTCTACCCTTTTTAAAAGAAGTGTCAGTTAACACGGTATTTGGCTGTAGAAATGGAAAAAAGCACAGATGGTTAGCAATAACCAGATTGCACGGGTAGCAGGAGAGTGAAGAAGTCCAAGTCCAAATGACCACCTTACACAGCCATTTGAAGTTCAGACCAACATATTTAATTATATTCCTTTTAGCATCTGCCCACTAGCATATGACTATTTTCTTTGATGGGCAGAGCTTAGCATGTGGGCTTATTACATTTGAAGCTAGGTAATACAGTCATTTGTTAATATTTTTCCCCCTGAAAAGAACAATACAACAGAAAACGTTTTTAACTATCACTCCAACTAAGTGCTAATACTTTTCTCTTTCACAAGATCATTTAAATATTTCAAACAATAATCTACGTAATTCTTCACGTAGAGGGAAAATATGCTTCCTGTCCATCAGTCCTTCACCCATTTCAGGTTACTTCTTCGTGAAATGTTTTCTTAGACATCCTGTATATGTACACTCCAAACAGCACGTGAAAGAGGCAAGCAGACATCCAAAGACTCTTTTTACCATCCTTATGGAAGACTTTTTTTACCTTGCATTTTAAAACACTAAGGACAGGAATTAAAAAAATAAATAAAAACAACTGAAATACAGAACTTCCAGCCACTTAACCGAATCAAACATGACTTGGAGAAGGCCTGAAATGAAATTTTACTCCAAAACCATCCTAGAAAGATCAGTAAGCATTGGTGAGGGGAAACATTCAGGTTTTTGAAGTAGAAGTTCCTGTTTCAGCCAGGAGTAGATGGTCCTGACACTTCAAAAGAATACATTAAAAGCTCGGTGAAAAAGCAAAGCCTTAGAGCTATCTGGTGAGGGGCAACCTAGAAAAGAGATGAACTAGCCAAGAACTTAAGTATCTGGAGAGAGAGAGTAACAGACTTTGGAACTGTTCCTGATGGGGCAAAAGGGACAGTTCTTATGCAAGTCAGAAGTCTACTCTGATGAACAGCAAAGAGGCAGAACAGGAGCCTGCTGTAGCCAAGATCTGTGACCAAAAGCTGGAAGGGTTGACCACTTTTGGTTTGCCTGTTTGAAGCTGGATGAGAGCCTGGCACAGCGTGCCTACCCACAGTCTTAGCTCCCTTCCACACCAAAGTCTTTCCCTGTCAGGAGAGAGAATTTGTGGGCAAAACCAAACCTGCGCTTGCAAGCCACGTTGTAGTAAATCTGCCAGTATCTCACCCCCTTTCCTCGATATTTTTATAGATTGTTTTCAATATTCCCAGTTTTTGCACATTAGTAATGGCTCTGAAGTTTACTAAAACAAGCCTATTGTCTGAAATGAACCGAGTTTGGCCTGTGTAATTCAAGTGCAGGCTGTGGGGAGGTTGGCTGGCCAGTGTGGGTTGCTTCCATTTTATTCTAGAGGCAAGCTGTGTTTTCGTCATTTCTGCAGAAACTAGAGCACATCAGTCAGCATAAAGTCAACGCAGAAGCCAAAATAACATACGGGGTGGGAAAAAAAAAATAAAAAATGCGAGAGGATACGAAAAAAAAAAAAAAAAGAGACGCTGTTGGGGTTGATCAGACTTGGAAAGGAACCAGGGGCGGCCCCGAGGCGCTGGGCGGGGGCAGGCGGGGGCCCGGGGCTCCACTCACCTTGCCGCATCCCGGCGGCCCCCAGAGGATGAGGGAGGGGATTTCGTGGGTCTCCAGCAGGGACCGCAGCAGGGTCTGGGCGCCCAGCACCCGCTCCTGCCCCACGTAATCCCTCAGCGTGTCCGGCCGCAGCCTGTCGGCCAGGGGCTTCCCCTCCAGCTTCTGCGCCACGCTGTCCCCCCGCAGCGCCGTCCCGCCGCCCAGCGCCAGGCCTCCCTCCTCCGGCTTCTCGGCGGCGTCCCCTCGCCCAGCCCCGCTCCTCCCGCCGGGGGCTCCGGGGCTCTGCCCGCCTCCACGGCCCTTGTGGAAGAGGGAGAAGACGGGGGCTGCCGCCGGGGTGGTCTCCCCCGATGGGACGGCGGCGAGGCGCGGCTTCTTGGAGGGGGGCGACCAGCCCCGCTCCGCCTCGCCCTCCCCTGCCTGCAAGCAGCGGTCCAGGTGCGAGTTGATGAGCGCCCCCGGCAGCTCCCGCAGGCACACCGGGCACCGCACCGCCTCCTCCGCGCCCTCCATCGGTTCCCGCGGCGGGCACCGGCGGGGCAGGAAGCGAAAGCGCCCGCCCTCGGCTCCCGCAGCCCTTCGGGAGCTGTAGTCCGCCCCGGCTGCCGCCCAGCCCGCCCCTAGCGGCCGGAGGAGCCGCAGGGAGCCTGGCTGCGTGCCGCTGAGGGCAGGGGGCTCCGAGCCTCACGGCCATCCCTCCGGCCCCGACACCCCCGGGGCGAAATGGCCGCCGCGGGCATAGGCCAAAATGGCGCGCTCAGGGGGTCAGGCCCGCGCAGCCATAGGACCACCGGGGCAAAGCCATCAGAGTGAGGCCCGCTCATCCTTAGATTTGTCTTTAAGCTGCTGTCTTCTGCCTTCATGTTGAAAACACAGAATCATCTAGGTTGGAAGAGACCTCCAAGATGACCTAGTCCAACCTCTGACCTAACACTAACAAGTCCTCCACTAAACCATATCCCTAACCTCTACATCTAAATGTCTTTTAAAGACCTCCAGGGATGGTGACTCAACCACTTCCCTGGGCAGCCCATTACAATGCCTAACAACCCTTTCAGTAAAGAATTTCTTCCTAATAACCAACCTAAACCTCCCCTGGCGCAACTTTAGCCCATTCCCCCTCGTCCTGTCACCAGGCACGTGGGAGAATAGACCAACCCCCACCTCGCTACAGCCTCCTTTCAGGTACCTGTAGAGTGCAATAAGGTCACCCCTTAGCCTCCTCTTCTCCAGGCTGAACAGTCCCAGCTCCCTCAGCCGCTCCTCGTAAGACTTGTTCTCCAGACCTTTCACCAGCTTCATTGCCCTTCTCTGGACTCGCATGAGCAACTCGATGTCCTTCTTGTAGTGAGGGGCCCCAAACTGAACACAGTACTCGAGGTGAGGCACGTTGAAAAACATGTTGAAACACCATGAAAAACCCTTCCAGATTTGGGGATGTGCAGCACCTCTGTGGTCTCTCTGGCTGTGATTTAACAGCAACATAGGGTTATCACTGCTGCTTTTTGTTGTTGTTGTTTTGCACATTTTCAGCCAGCACGCTGCACAATCTGACTCAGATTGTACAACCAAGCACTGGGAAGGGGTGAGACTGGCCACACCAGCCTGGTTTAGATGGCCTGAAGTGCTGTGGACTTTCTTCAGTTTCATGCTGATAAACATTAAATCACAATCTGTATTTGGGGGTCCACCCCAGTGATTTGTTGAAATACACCAAAGCTTCTTTTTTTGGTTGACGAAATACCAATAAGTTATTTTAAAGGAGAAAACATGGCTTCCCACATTACACAGAATGCTGCGTGGTTTGTATGTTAAAGAAAAGTATAGTAAGCAGTACCGTTAGCATCCTAATTTACCACCTGAATTTGACCCACTGGTAATTCTTTCCACCTTACGTCTTGTTTTCTTTCCTGAATTATATATTTAGGTTTAATTATATTCTATTACATAATCATTCCCAGCTTGTAAATTTCAGGTCAGTCTAATGTCAAGATGTGCTATGCCAGAATCTATGAGGTAAACAAGTCTGGCTACTATGTAATAGTACCTGTCTCCCGGCTTAAATATTAAAAATGGCTGGTTTGCAAATGACCAGCAGCTCAGAAATAAAGTTTTCATTTGAACTCAAGACAGAGGCCAAAGGACTGTGTTTTGAGCAAAGTGCTATGCAATCCATCATGTAAACCTAGTTCTGGATGAAGGGGTTACAAACTAAAAACTGAGAAAGAAAAAGGTTTGTGATGGGTATTTTTTTTTTGACTGACACACATTTGCCTGCCTCTTTCTATATTGGATCAGTTTTAAAGGCATTCACTTAATCAGTTAAACTTTTATTGTGCTCATGCTACTATTGTATAGGACTGTATATACACCCTCTGCATACAACTGGGCAAGTCTCTGTGGTTCTGTGTTAGGTCTGTGATTTCTGAGTGTGTAAGTGAAGATGTGACACATGAAGCAAGTAATTTTACTTAAAGTGAGAGATTGGCTTGCTGAGGAAAACCCAAAATAAAGCAGATCAAAGTTAGGGTATATAAATGAAGGGGGTAAGGTTCATCCTCCTTTGGGAGAAACAGAGCTCAACATCTAATCGAACACATTTTTTTCTCTCTTTCCTTTCAAAAATGTGAACTGCTACACCCTCACATTGCACAGTGGAACATGATGAGAATGGGATTGCTTCTCTGGGACTGTGCAGGGGGCAGTTGCAAACAAATTGCACTCTGTGCACCTCAAAAACTTTCAATTGTTTAGGTTATCATTTCAGTAATATATACAAGTGGTCATGGGGGAAGTCAGTAAGATTTGGACTCGATCCTAATCTCTCGTTGGTAATGGAGCACAGTAATGCCTTCAGGCTTTCCACCCCACTAATACTTTCCCAGATAAGTGACCCGTCAGTCACTTATGAGGGAACAACATGCCCTTCTAGCAGGACATGTCATTCTCATTAGATGGATGGCCGCATTTGGTGGTCGTAACCTACAGGATGGTGTGCTCTTTGAAGAACTATGGAGGGCCTGAATCAACTTTCCTTGTTTGCAGTCATGTCAGGTCAAAAGTGGTTTTCACAGCCAGGTAGCTCGAAAGCACATGGCTTTGAAGAGCTGTAGATGTGGAGGTGGGGGTAGGAAATCTGGAAACCTCACTTGCTTCTTCTAACAGCTTTGGAGTATGTTCCATCACGCCTTGGTGTTGGATAGATTGAATGATCTAGAGAATTGTGGCTCAAAGGTTAGACTGAGCCCTTGTGGTATGTAGCCTGCAACTGTTAGTGCATTTAGCAAAACTCACAAGCCCTGATCTGAGAACCTGGTGAAAAAATAGCTCTTAAAGTGTCCTTTCACCTGAAGGAGGATGGGAAGGGAGGTCAGAGCCATGAGAACTGGTGATGATGGCTAGAGGCAGCAGACCTAGCGTTTTTGTGTAATGAGTGCAAGACTTGTTTAGACGATGAATGTTTCACAGTCCCATGCTGGTGTCCATGCATCTCACTTACTAACAGTGTGCTCTGGGGTGTCTCTCCTGCTCTGGGCCCTCTACCTGCTGCCAGGTCTGTGAGCGTCTTGGTCCCATATTGCCACCATGTTGCAGTAACATGGTATCAAATCTTCCTAGAAGGCTTATTTGCTAGCTGCAAGCTTGCACTTTACTGGCCATGATCTATAAATGTCACCACTAGCAAGCCACCTCCGGTCTAACCTGTGATAGCATAAGGTACCTTCCGCATCTGGGAAGAGTTTGGAGGAATAACTTTGGGCATTATAAAGTGAGTTGGTGTAGGTATACATCTAATCTGTTGCATGTGTACAGATGTGGAGTTAAAATACAGTGAGGAACATTTTCTTTTGGAAGGTGTTTAGGTAAAACTAACTGATTTAATTGGGTCTCTGGTTGTGTACCCAGAGCTGTTTCCCCATGCTGCTGATGACTGTAACATTGTATATACATTCTTAATTATGCCGTATAGTTTATGGTATTTATGCAAGTTAAAATAAAAACCATGAGCTGTGTAATGAGATTGACCAGATCCAACTTTCCAGAACTAAAGTATCGCTACAGTGCTTTTATGGCTGGGTTTCTAGTCCAGTGAAGGAAGGTTTGCAATAATGAAAACTTTTTTGCCCTGTATTTCCTGAGTCTATTCTGAGTTGCTAAGTGAAATTTTAGTGTAGTTTCTTGTAGTCTTAGAGAATTAGTTGTGCAAAAGGACATATTTTCCAAGTGTAACCAAGTAATTACTGGGGGGGGGGGGGGGGGGGGAGGGGCAGAGGCACCCCCACTACCTTGCTGTGGAATAAAGGCTTTTCTATAGAGGATTAATCAAAATGAGCAACCAGATATTAATTTGACCTGCAATAACTTTTTAGCCAACTTTACTATTAGTCAAGCCTTGATGATCCTACATCATCTAAGTTCTAAACATGTAGTGAGAGGACCTGGAGTGGAAAGGAAGCCAGCAGAGGAATGTGGTCTTTTGCAGCGTTCTACAGAAGGCCTGAGATCACAATCAATTTGACGATTACATTTTCTTCATGGTACAGGACAGTGGAAAGAGAGAGAAGGAGTGAGTTCAGGCCTAAACCACTTTGTTTAATATCTTAAAATTTCATGGGCTTAGTCCCAGAGTCCTCATACGTCACTTGCTAGAACTGTGATGGAGAGAAAGAAAACACTTCTGAGCAACAGGGAGCCACTCAAGTGATTAAAAACTGGGTAGTGATCCGTAAACAAGGTTTACAAGCAACAGCAATATATATGGATTTGGTAGAGCTAAATAGTCTCTGCAAACAAATTAAATTGCATCTGTCCTGTAGCCTTCTTGAATTATCTAGTGTTCAATGTAGACAAAGAGTGCTGTTAATTCTGTATTTTTGTATTGGTTCAGAATATATAAAGATAGATATTTGAGATATAAAAATTTTTGCAACACTGGAAGTTTTCTAAGCTAAAAATAATGAATAACATTAATATTTCCTATTTGTCTTTCTTCTGTATAGACAAGAAAGAGGAGAAATCAGAAGGTATGAGTGTTCACTGGTTTACGAATCTAAGGTGGAGAGGAAAACAGACAGTAAATTATCTGGGCACAGTATGAAGCTACTTAAGATTAACAGGCTGGAGGAAATCAATACACGGTACAACAGCAACAGACTGGAAAAAACAGCCTTTTTTCAGAGCATGGAAAAAGTGGAGAGGACTACACATTTTCAGGAAGAAAAATTCAGTGAATCAGATCCTGGAATAGAAGATGAAAAGGTAACTAACTGCATAATTAATTTTGTCTTCCCAAAGCATGCTTCTTTTCTTCTTCCAGTTAGTTAAAGAGTTTACTATGTCCATTTCAGAGTAGAATTGATTTTTTTTCATTTCTATCTGTGAACGTGTATTGCCACTGCAAGAGTCTGGTCAGCATCTTTTAGTATTTTGGATTCATAGAAGCAAGCATGTATGTTTTTATTTGGGGGTTTACCTACTTAAATTCAGAAGTTCCAAAGAAGTTGTGTGGTTCTGCAGCTCTTAAAAACCAGAAGGTAAATACGGATTCCCTTGGATTCATGTTTTGAAAGCATTGGTCCTGCCTAACAGCGGTAGAATTTGTGGGGACTGAATGAATCTCATGCGAAGAGCAGATCTCCCAGAACTAAGGCAGCTTAATCCTTTGCTTCCCTTTAACACAGAAGGAATAGGGCATGGTTCCTTGCTGTGTGCCATGGTGGCAAGGACAAGCATTGTCCACTGTAGCTCTGTGCTGCATTTGTCTCTGGTAAGAACAGTAGTGGGAGCTACACTGAGTGGTCTCGGGCATCTTCCATCTCAATCAGCCAAAATGTGTTTAGAAATAGCAAAACACTCCTTGTATCGTGGTGCTTTTTCTGTGGGAGAGTATAGAGGAACAACTGTTTTCATTGATATGTCACTTAGACGAGAACTAAGGAAATATGCTTACATTAGGGCAATGAGAAATAATTAGTACCCACTAGTTTGTGAAATGGCTTGAAGAAAAATTTGTGCTATGGCTGATTGTGCACTATTTGTTTGTGCTGACAGACTAGAGCAGTTTTTCAAATATTCTGAATATTTTCATGTTCATATGATACCCTGGAACAATGGCATAAACTCAGTGACATTGCAGTTTGTATTCAAAACTAAAAAAATAAAATAATTTTTGAATTTTTGAATTTTGAATTTTTGAATAATTTAAATTTTTATCTACTAGGGCCCTTTTGTACAGAATTCTTTCAGTCTTCAGTAAAATACTAACTTCTTATTTTTAGTAAAAGAAAATGATCTGTATATTAAAAACAAAGTATGTCTCATATAAGTAGGATGTGTTTAGAGAGTTTCATGTAGAGTTACAGTGAAAATTAGAAAAAGAAATCTGGGTGGTGGGGTTTGGATGCTGTTATTTACCTCTTATAAAACAGATTTCTTCCAGTGAAAATCACAACTTGCACAGGTGAGAAAGTAGAAGCTGATACCGCTGCCTCATGACTCTTCCTTTGTCTCTTTATGGTCAGGCAGAAGGAACTAATTGCGAACCTTCATACATAGCTATGAGAGCTGCTTTGTGTATGTTAATGTATCTTTGATGACAAATTGCAGATAGTAATTGAGGTGGTGGGATTTTTCCTCACTTTTTTGCTGCAAAATCTCTAACCAATTGCCTTGATGTTTGCTTCCCCAGTCTAATGGTGGAGCTAGCTCTTTGTTAGGAGTCCTGTAAGATAAGCCAGAAAGAGTTTGGAGGTGCAGTAGGGGAAAAGTGAATAGGCTTAGAAGATGAACAGCTGGTTGCTAGTTGGAGAAATAGCTCTGTATTCCCATTTTAGCTCCTCAGTCTCCTGGGGACAAGACTTCAAAGGTGAAAGGCAGTCCAACTGAACTCTGGTAATATACCAGATCACTGGAGTGAGGTTTCCAGATACATAAACATCAGTTATATTTCTCCTAAGCTTTTACAAGCTTAGAAGTTAATTGCAAAGCTTAACTTTCACACAAAATTTTTAGGAATTTCTCAGTGGGATACAGAATTGGGTCCTAACTGTGCTGTGAATGTTGATGAAAGGAAAACCAAGACCTTACTTTGAAAGGTCTTAACTTGGTCTGCTTCCCTGACAAACAGTTTGATTATACTGATTGGGAAAGGAAAGAAAGATGATTGTGCTGGCAGGAAGTGCAGTAAACTTTGCTCAGAGGTATGCATTTACATGTGTATGTTTGTGGGCATATGTACATAATTTCCGTGAATGTCGTCCTGCTCACTTTGAAAGCAGAGACAAAATATCTATTCACATCATTGGGAATAGCTTACAACTCGAGAGACCATCTAGCAAGGAGTGGTCAAAGTCTGTACTTGCTGGAAGAAATAAATGCTGGATTTGACTAAGTGATATAATTACGGAAGAAAATGATCACCCTCCCCAAAACAACTGTTTTTCCAGAACTACTTTTTTCTAACGTAAGCAAGCACAATTTTAATCTTTCAGTATAGTATTGTAAAAACAAAACAAACCAAAACAATTCTAAATAGAAAGTCCCTCCACAGCCATTGCAATACAACTATGGAAAGTAAGCCCACCAACTGTTGACCATCAGCCATGAATAATGACTTTACAGCATAATGTTTATGTCTTTGAACTGTCAAGAAGCTTCAGTGTTGCAGTCCTCTAGATGGCACTCTTTGCCACACCAGTTCTCCACCTGGACCATTTTTTTGTTGGAGAGGATGACTCAAAATGACTCATGATAAAACTGCTCTTTACCTCTTCTACATGTGTTTTGTTTTGAATATCCCCTTGCCCCCATTTATGTAGTTGGTGGCACATGTGATTTATCGCAGCTAAGTTCTGTCCTCAGGAACCAACACAGGGTTTTGCTTCAGGTGATACATTAACAAGTGAAAGACGTTTTGTTTTATAGGAACAGTTTTCTGTGTGTGTGTAAGAACCAGATGAAAAAAATAAACTAAATTCCAAATCTCTCCTCGATCTATTGCACTGCATAGCCACACCAAGTGGTTGTTCTGGTCCAAGGGAGGTGGTGTTACAAGGTAGGACAGAGCAGCTGTGAGTGGGTGAAACCACCTCTTTTGATAACAGCACTAAATTATGCAAAGGTGAATTGTTTGTGAAACTACCACATGATTTACAAAGATGCATTAGCTCCCAGAGAGCTCCACATTCTCCAACCTAGTCTGCTGCTGATGGCCCAGCCAAAGCTGCGTGTTCATGGTCATCAAAGCTGCAGTCTGTCCCTTCTGGCTCTTACCTGGTTAGTGATGGGTGAGACAATGCCATTATTCTATTCTGAATCACTGTCTGAAATTAGACCACTAACTCCCCATCCCTAATGACAGAGCCATTTAAAATGCTGTAAAATTGTCCTCTTCATGGTCAATGACTTGTTTTTAAACCCTGGTTCCACGATTCTGATGGGCACAGCTTTATTCTTTTCTTTTAGAAATGTTCAGAACTATTGAAGCTGATAGGCTCATATTTTACAAATTAAAAATGAAGTAAACCCACCCACGTTGGATAATAATTAAATGACCACTTTTTTAGGAGAGTAATATTAAATAAACATTAGACAAAAGTTAAATCTAGTCTTAAGCAAAGCTTCAAAGCTTTCTGAAATTTGGCAGACCACCCAGGGAAAGAGAATTGAAACTCAGGGTCTCTCCCCAAGCATAAAGCTACTGCTCTTAAAGCAACATAGGGAGCTGCAGCTACAATTGCAGTTTCCATGGTTGAATCTATTACAAGTCGACAGGGTAACTGTTGGGTTTCTGGATCTTATAATTTGCAGCTACAAGGCTTGGCCATTACCTTGGTTTACCATCCATTTACTATTTGCTGTGTAGTGCCCGTACAGCATTCATTTGGGCAATGTGCTGTGACGGTAGATTTGCTCCCTACACATGCATGTTAACCAAGATTTCCCTTGGAGGTGTAAGTGTTGTGAAGGACCTTTACCTGCAGTTCAGATGCAGCTGAACTGTTGTGGGTAATGCATTACCTGCTGTCCACTGAGTGGTGGCAACACTCACATTATTACATGCACATTTGTCTATAGTCTTCTCCAAAAACAGAAAGAAAAGGCACTGGTAAAAGGCATTGATTCAAACTTTTTCTCCCTGTGATTTTACCTGTTATGCTTTACCTTTCATTTGTGGAGTTGTTCTCTAGTCACTGCAGTTCAGTTCATGAGCTAAAACATATTAAATTGGCTAAAGCACAGCCTCATGTACCAGAATAGTATTTCTGACATGACTGGTAAACATAAATGCGAATTTTAACATTTGCTCAAAAAGTGATTTTATCAGCTGCAGCTTGTTATTGTACAAGCAATAACCTCTACGAGCTCTGCTGTTTTTTCCGTCTTCCTTGAAAGAACAGATTTGGCAAGAACCAGAGCTGCTCTTTCCTTACGGTCATATTCAGGCCTTCTTAGTTGTGTTCATACAAGGAAACAAAGCAACAAAGAATAAAGGAGATTAAATTCCCACTAGCTAGTTTTATTTGAACAGATCATTGCTATGCCAGTTCATTTTGAAGAAGCTCTAGAGACATATTAAGTACTTTCAATTATTTTCTTGTCTTTTTTATTTTTCTTTTTGACAAAGCTAGAAAAAATACTTCTTGTTGGCATTTTGTGAAGAAAATGTCTGTAATCAAAAATAAAAGTGGTAATTTAATTTTAAATCTTTTGTTTTTCCACAGGTGTTTAATGTTTCTTTATTTCGCAATACAGATTTCCATGCCAAAATACCCCTGTAATATTTTGAAAACTGTTTAAGGACTAATTTTTAATTATTTATCCCAGTTGGAAGTGTTAGATATAGTCCTGTTGAATATATTCAGCTGGGATTCAGTTAAGCTCGGTCTGGTGTTAGCTGATTGTCCTCTAATTCCTTGTCTCCAGTAAGAATGGGATCAGCCTTTTCTTCTTTGGGCCTGCTTTCTCCCTCTTGACCACCACCACAATTCCCCTAATAGTTCTAATAGTTCTGCTGCGTTCTCTGTGTGGCAGAGGAGGAAACCTATTTCTTGTTTTACCGTTTTAATCAAGAACAACTCTTTAACAAAATTCTACCAGGGATTCAGTACATTTGCAGTGAGACTTCTTAACTAATAAAGGCTTCCTTCAGCCTCTAAATCAAAGCACCATGTCTAAAGGTTGCCTTGTTATAGTCAGAAAAATGTGAGTGGACCAAGTTTGGGCCAAGTTTTATTCCCAACTTCCTTTTCAGCTTGCTTGAAATTCTGTCATCAGGCATCCTGTTGCCAAGCTCAGTCTGGCAGGGCTTTACAAAATACCCTTTCTGCAGTGCACTCGTCAGGTCCCAAGTTCATGGCAGTCTGTTGTCATGTATCAATATGTGCGATTGCATGCTCTCAGGCAGTTGTGTTTTACTTAATGCTCCCAGTTCCCATATTTACAAGAATTTTTCTTTCTCAGAAAGAAAGAGTATCAAGATTACCTGATTGAAAACAAAACAAAACAAAACAAAACAAAACAAACACAAAACCAAAGCCACCCTCCCCAACATAACAACTACATAACTCAAAATGTGATTCGTAAGTGCTCTGAAGTCTTGAAAACCAAAAGATGAGTAAGGAAAGAATGACAGTCATAATGTTTGAATCTCTTGATTTTTCAAATATGATTTTTATACTTCCATTTTTGAATTGTTAGTACTTGAGATTTCCACTGCTCATATTTCCCCACAGCCAGAGGGAGTGTGTTCAATTCATTGCTCTGATCAGAGAAATGTAAAAGTGGAAAAGAAATTGCACTGTCTTCTTCTGTAACGACTGTTGGTAATTACGGGCACCTCTTAAATGCATCCTTATATGTAAGGATTATATATTCTTTGCATCCTCACATGTGCCAATGAAACATGACAACCGAATACCCTTTGTTCCTCACATTTTCATTCTTCTCTCTCTATAAGTAAATCAGCTTCCCTGGACTTGTAATGGAGCTGGTTGCAGGCTTTTTTTTTATTTTTTTTTTTTTTTTTTTTTATTTATTTATATATATATATATTCTTACTGCAGTTGCTTTCTATTTCCAATTTTAAGATCCTGTTTTCAGTTTTCTAAAACCTTTCCAGGTTTTGGCTGTTCAAGCCAAAATTTTCTTTGCAGAATTTACATCACATTGAATTACTTGGGAAAATTCAGCAAAAGAAGTCTGTCTGTTTCTTGAAATTTTAGGGGAAAGAAGTTGCTGTGATGATACTGAAAGTGTCATATCCCTTTGGTTGAAATGATCCAGCATCTGCATCCGTTAGATCCTTGGTAGCTGGCAAGTGAGCAGATACTGGATATCAGATGTGGAGATAGGAACAGCTCGGTGCATGGTGGTGGTTTGGATATGAGAGCAAAGTGAGTAGACTGTAAGTACAAGAACAGAAGGGACTGCAGACAGTAAAGCCATGGCATTTCAAATCGACTATGCATGTGCACTATGACGCATTTTAAGTGAATGTCTTGAATTTTGCTCTTCATTTTGTTTGTTTTTCATTTTTTCCCCACTTCTTGTCTACTAAAAGAGGAAAAGGACCCAGTAGATGACCAGTGACCTGCCCTGCTAACTGTAAAAGGATTGCGCTGACACTTTGCTTTCATTTGAGAAGTTCTGGGATGTCAGAGTAATTACCATTCAAGTCCATGCAATACACATCTCATGTGTAGATCTCCGCACCTGTTTCAAGCTTGTCAGTAGGCCATCACTTCTTTTCCTTATAGGTTCAGGGAATGTGTTGAAGTATGAGATGGGATCCTGCCGCGTCTCCAAGCCTTGTCTAGCTAGGTGGTACTTATGGAACTAGGGAGGGTTTTGAGGGTGCCTGCCAAATTGCATCTGCTAGACCAGGACTCCCAAGTTAATCAGTTGATTAAAAGTAAAGGGATGGATCTACCCCTGCAAAGAAATGCTGCCTGGATTGCAGGTAGTTTCTGCCTTTTGGCTTCGTATCTCTGGCATGCATTATGGGCTGTGTTAAGCTGTGGAAGAAAGAGAAAGATTCCTGCACCTGGAAGTACACAGGTAGTAGATATATTTTTAATAATTAAGACATATTCCACTGATCAGTATTGATACTGTTTAACTGGGTGAGTGCTGCTTGTGTTTAGATGTAGCCAGTTAAACCTGTGTGTTATTTCTTGGAGTGGAGGAAAAAAAAATTAAAAAGTCTTTTTCTCCCTTAGAACATATTCTTCTCTTTTCTGAGAGCATACCCTGCAGTAAGTCCCAGATAGCTGTTGGTGCTGTTCAGAAAGGTGCATCTCTGCCCTTGCTGTCAGGGTGCTTTGTCTTCCACTAACGCATGACACATCCTCTAGTGACCTCTGCTGGGTGCAGTACAAGGGGTTACCTCAAGGGTACCCTCTTTGGCCATGGTGGGAGTGAGGTCACCAGCCTGTCTTGATGGGAGACCCAGAGATCCCCAGAAAGGCTGCTTACTGACCATTATTTTCTTCTATGTAGCATTTTCTTCCCACTGAACTAGCAGCTAATTCTTGGGAGCGGTTCGTTGTTATATCGCTAGACGTGGCCGTCAAGGATAGGACATAAGTTTGTTGTGGTTTCCCGTAAAGTAATACAGCGCAGGCATCTTTTAACTCAACAGCTTTTAGAAGAGTTCTTGACAGGAAACATTGCTTGCATGAAAGAAATACATGAGCTCGGAAAGGCAAAAAGGAAGACGCTGTCTCTAGAGTAACTCTGAAGCTGTAGATTGCCTGAATGTTTAGGCTTTTAATTATTTTGCTGCAAATGAAAATTTTCCTGTAATCTCAAGACTGGTTCATGTAAAGGGTTTGCATTCTGAAATGTCTGCAACCTCACCCTGCATATCCGTCTACTACTGTTAGCCAGGGAGCCATGATCTTGTGGGAATACAAAAGAATTTGTATAAAATAAATGGAATTTGTGCTGAGTGAAGAGCTCAAAGGACAGTGATGAGGATAATAATTGAAAGATTATTATGCATATCAGCACTCCATATAATAAGATACATAAAAAAACAGAAGAAAGGCAAGAAATAGTGTAGAGTTCTTTGTTTAGGTTATTCTATGATAACCTAAGAAACTCACTATGTGGATGTCCTCTAATTCATCAGAAAATCTGAACTAATATTTTTCTAAGTAGAAGCAAAAAAAGCCAGATTGTATTAAGGTTTTTGATGCTGTTCCCATTTAAACTGATTCTGCTTTATGGTATGGAGATGTAGATGCATGGAATTGGAGATGTAGAAAGAAAGGAAAAACTAAGGGTACACTCAAAAAGTAAAAACATATTAGAAATGTCTTTATCCACGTTGTTAATCAATTTGATAAAGTGTCGCTGAATGCCGATTTGATTTTTTTTTTTTTTTTAAACATTCACCTTAAGTAATGAACTTTCAGTCCACTCTTCAACCAACTTGACCGAAGATGAAGAGCTAGCTTTTGAGTACCATGCTGTCAAGGAGAATGCTGTCTGGGATATGCAGCTCTGCTGGATTTAAAGTTCAGTCACATTCAGTTACTAAGCCATTAACAGCGTATAATTGTGCATTTTATGCAAGACAGACAAACAGGAGTGGTAAAGAGAAGTGAAACAACTAATAATACATGTCAAAACCGCACTAGCACCCTGATCTTTATAGAATGGGGCTTCTTTAGATTCACTGGCAGATAAAAATAAAGTCTGTGGTTAGTGATTTGCATTTTATCTCTGATGCAGTCTTGAGCTGTTACTTTACTTGCAGATAAGCTTGAAAAATGTTCTCTTTTTGTTTATGCTTAGGTCACTAAAATTTTGCATTTTCTCTTGAGTGAATTGTGGTATGTAAGGAAAAGGAAGCTCAGTTCATTCTGCTGTTCTCTGTTTATTGTACTTCTACTGCCTTGCTACTATTATTTTCCAGTTTTTAAGACCCATCCATCTAAGGCTAGTGTATTAATTGGTATTTGTTAGCAAGACGTCCATATCCATTGTGTTGTGAAGGAAATAGGTTTTAAAATACCTTGTGTTAAGACTATCAGAGATTGTTTTGTAGTCTTTACCTGTGCTAAAGTATTCTTTTCCCAAATTTTTCATAGGTCAGTGACTATCTGAGCTCTCTGTCAGTTTTTTTTTTTTTTTTTTTTTTTTTTTCTTTTTCACATGGCACAAATCCACTTTTGAAATTCAGTGTGGTAACATCTGTCAGACATCTGTTTTTTCGGTTGCTTTGCAACTTACTTTATGTTTGTTCTTTTGAGTAAAAAGTTCTCATATGAAGTGCAAGGTTCCTGGGTTATCTCCTAAGCCCTCATGCATAGAAAGGTGGCATGGACTCAGAAGTATTTCAGAAGCAGAGCAAGCTTCCTTGCCAGGGACTGGCAGTGTGGCTGTGCTTGTGCAGGGACTCCTGGATAATCTGAATCCTTTGCTTTGGGAGGAAATGAGCCAACAGCAGGCTGAGACCAGTGTCATCTCAGGATCCCATGGCATGTCCATTCCAGACTCATCCCTTCCCTTCTCTTTCTAGAGAGGTATTGTTGTCATCTGCAAGTAAACCATTCCCAGAGCTGCCTGGTTCCTCTGCAAGCTGGGACGTGTCTTGTGGCCCTCAGACCTGTGACCTTTGGACTTCTGGCTGGTGTGATCAGAAAGGCTAGTGATCTCTAGTTGAGTTTGTATTTGAGAACGGTACTTTATGAACTCCCAAAGTGCAGAAAGAAGGGGACGGGAGCTAAAGAGTGTCTAGGAGGATCTTGCTCACTTTTCTGTGATTCTGGAACAAATGTGAGTTTGGCTTCCTAAGGGATTATGAAGGAACAGTGCTACCCTTAGGTCATGATGCTCCCTTCTCAAAGCAGAGTTTATTGAGAAAGAAAATTTAGAGCTATAACAAAGAACTTCCAGCAGATGCATTTTATTTCTACATGGGATAACCCAGCAGAAGAACACTTCCAGTAGGCAGGTAACTATACTTTTGTAAGCCTTCGACCAGCAACGAGATGAGCTTTGCATTGAACTCATCCTGTCCTGTCAACATTATTGATCTTTTGAAGGCTGTGGGATCTTATTAGACCTGTGCATTTTGGTATTTATGCTCTTGGACCTTTCTCTTTTTCATGTGCCAGCTTACATGTATTTTAAACAGAAAGAGTTTGTAAGTCTGACCTCTAAACAGGTTAGATGGTTGGGCAGGAGGGCGTCACAGCCCTGTTATTGTTTTTCTGGATGGATAATAGCTATGGCTGAAAGCAAACATCCACCTTGTGCTGAGATCTGTCTTGTCTCTGAGACCCATTACTCAGTTACTAAGAACTCAATTTCCACAAAGAGTGTAATGAATATGCAGCACTGGAAGACGTGATGTTCAGCAGGATAAACAAACTTCCAAATAGCTGTGGCTTCCCTCATTAGCTTTGCTTTTTGTAGCTGCTCAGTGGGTTGTAAAGAGCCTTTGATACTTACTATATGTGTTACTATGAGCAAGCCGAGACCCTAACTGAGATTGCATGAGGCATTGTACAGATAGGATCTACTCCAAAGAATTCATCGTCTGAACAGCTGGATAGGAGATCAGTAAAATCAGAAACAGACAGAGAGATGGATGAAGAGTCTCCTCAGGTCATGCTCTCAGTCAGTGTCAGAGACAACTGTAATATGGAAATGAAATTGCTGACTCTCTGTCTAGTATCCTCTTTACATAGCTATATGCTGAGATCTGGGAGGAGGCATGCCTCAGAACCCTCAGCCTGCTGGATCCCAGCCATTTCATGAATGCTAATTACTTTGCAAAGGTCCTTCGTGCTATATGATCCAGAATCTAAAATTTCAGAAATCTGCGGCGGCTTCCTAGATGTTTTCATTATTTTTCTGATGGTCGTTTACTTGCAATTCACCCCTTCCTCCCCCAGTTCATTCTCCTTGGTTTTTATTTAGATCCTAAGAGTACTGTGGTGAGAGGTTTATCATAACCTTTGGAATTTGTGGCTGTTAAAACGTATGAAAAACAGATCACTTTTGATACATCAAAGGCACTGATATTTATTTCAGTGTAAAAAAATGGTAAATCTTGGCTGGTTAGAAAAATACCTCCTTTCCTTAAAAAATCCTCTTTGCCCTTGGATGCATGGCTTAGCATAGACTTCTTTCAGCCGTGATCATTCAAAGGTGTCTCATTACAGGTTACCTACCCAGCCAATTTGTAATACACACTGAGATGCAGGGGGATAAATCCAGAGTGTCCCTGTGACCTTTCTCTTCTGGCACTCTTGTGCAACGTCTAGTGGACACGTTTAGCAGAAGTCACGGTGCAATAAAAATGACTTTCCAGTGCTGAGCCCAGCGTGAGTATTCCAAACAAGGGCCTTCCACAGGAGAGGTCACATTTCCAACACCTCAAAGAGAAACCTCCTGTGTAATGAGCATTTGAAGGAGCTGATGATCTTCATTTTTCCACTTACATGGACAATCCAACATAATTCCTAGTGTTTGGGTCTTACACATTCACTGAAAATACTTAGTTTTCTCTTGAGTTAACCAAGTCCCTTAATTGCTTATATTAAAAGCGTAACCGTTAGGTACACATTGAATAGCATATTAAGGAGAATTTTTTTGAGTCAAGTACTTTTAACTAGTTGATTGGCATTTACAAATGAAATTCCTCAGAGACATGAAAGTGATGTTCTGTAATATGTCCTGACGCTAAAGAAAGCAAGTAAGATGTTGTTATAATACATATAAAGGAATTTGTTATTGATAACTAAAATGAGAAGAGAGTATATTTCCATAGTTCCCTGTCTCCAAGGCTAACTAAACAGACATACTGGTACACAAGATCTCCCCAACTTCACGCCTGGACTAAACAGTGATTGAGCAGATACATGGGCAGACAGGTTTAATTTCAGCTATGACCCTATCTACTTATGAGCCTGTTTATTTGACCTCATATCTTAAATAGTGACTATAGTTGAAGATGGTAGGAGAAAATGACAGCCCTTTATGTTGGCTATTGGCAGTGAGACAACAAGGTGCAGGATGATTTTGTGTTGACCTTTGATGATAGCACAGCTCTTAACATCATCACTGCATTTTAAAGGACATGTTCTCCAAGAGAACTGTCGCATTTGCCAAACCAAACATTTTCCATTCTCTTTTTGGTTTGTTTGGTTTTGGAAATTCATGGTAGACCTATGCTTGTTTGGTAGCTCTGAACCTGGATAAATTGCCTAAAGCATCTTGGTTCTACCTATTTTAGACATTCCCAAAGGTAACCAAGTTCTTCTATTTAAGCCTAGAGTATGCATTTGTTTCTTCCAGCTCATAATGTTATCAGGCCTTTATTATGGTTTAGTAAGAATAGAAAAGTACAGTATGGAAATGTGGCTTGCTGGTGAGGGAATCTAAAGAGTTGTAGGGGTCTAAAGATCTTAAGTCCATATAGCGCTACTAAAATGGAAAAATGACCAAAATCCAGATAATTAGGGCAAACGAATCAGATAAATTTACTGCAACTATTAACTTGCAATTTCTATAAAGATGTATTTTTCCCTTATTCATTTCGAATCTCAAAGTTGTTCTTCTTTCAAGGCAATATTGTAGGCACTAAGAGGCAGAAGATCTGTCTCTTTCCAGCACTACATCCGAGGTTGTTATCTTTAAACTCTGCTATGGACAAGCTTAATTTTTAATTATAGAAAAATTCACTGTCTGTTAAAATAAAGAGGCCCAAAGAAACGTGTGTGTTTATCCAAATACTTGAATTGCCCAAGTCTGTGGAGGCATTTTCTCTTAAGTGCCCTGCTTCCACATGATCAAAGTGGAGTACATACATACAGCTCCTGCCCCTTCTGTCATGTTACTGCGTTCATTAAGCACACTACTTGCAGCACTCTCCTTTCTCTAAAGAGAACACCTTGTACACAAAATAGTGCATGATAAAATACGTATTACAAATCTTTTAATAAAGTTGTACAAATATAAGTGGTAGATTCAACAGTAAGTCACTCAAATTTAAAAGTCATTTACCTCTGTCTACTCCAGAGAACGACCATGAAAACCTTTAGTTAGGAATTCATGGCTGGAATTCCTAAAGAGTCAAATGGATTTTATTTAATGATCTTCTTAAAGAATCCCAACAAAATATTTTCTGTCTGCCACCAATTGCCAGCAGAGTGATGCAAAATATTTGTGAGGGCTAGCGTGGGACTTGTAAAAAAAAGTTTGTGTGGTGCCTGTTTGCACTATTCCTGGCTCACGCCTGTGCTGTACTTGTTCCCCCTGCCCCATTAGTGGCATTTTCGTGCATGGTTAGATAGTTCAGGAGGCCAGCTTGGGATGCACATTTGCTCCTTTATTTCCTCGGGCAATGCAAACTTTTACTGCATTAGAGATTACTTATGAGCAGTGTAAAAGAGTGACAGCTGTCACATCGGAGACCTTACAGTGTAGGTAGGCTGGCCATTATAGAAGTGTATAGAGAAGCAGGGTGTCAGGGGGATGGAAAGAAACATCCAAGGTCACCCAGCAGATCAGTGACACGAGCAGGGCTATCCAGGCCAGGGCTACTGCAGCATGACCCCCTTGTAATGAAAGAAATGTCTTCCTCATCACACCTGTTTCATATATCTGGAAATGTATTTTCTCACACATGTTGTATGAAACCCTCTATGTTATTAGCTAGCATTTGCCAAGTATGTGGGGGATCTTTCTTTCTTTTCTTTTTTTTTTTTTTTTTTCCCCACAAATTCTTCAGTCATCTCCATTTCAGCATCATGCGACTGTGGTAGAGAAAATTGGCTTCTTAGCTACCGCTCGGTTCCAAAATCAGTGGAATGCTTAATTGGAAGAATATGAGTTGCCAGTAATGATTTGAGCTGTATTTCCAGATCTGCCAAGTCTTCCGTGGGTCCCAGGATCTTGTGCATCTGGAATCATACTGTTAATGTAAGCAGTGTCTGGCACTATGAAGACTTTCCAGAAGTCTTCAGCAGACACCAAAGAAAAAATTAGACTCTTAAAAGTTAAAAAAAAATAAAAAAAGAAAGAAATCACTTACATTTGGCTTTAGAAACTGCATTTTACAGTTCAGTTTGGAAATGATGATAATTTATAGAAATACATCAATACATGGAAGGTCAGGAAGAAAAGAAGTTCATGTTGGTAGTGTTATATACAAGATTTATTGGCATGAATTTGGAATGGGACTTTATATTGGAGTTTCAAATGAAACAGGGAAGTTTATGCCAAGGAAACATTTTGTAGAATAAAATTTAACGTGACTTTGGAGTATCTGTTCACCCATTGTTCAATATCTGATCTTTTTATATATATATATCTTTTTTTTTCTTGTGAGCTTAGAAAAGGCATTCTCCCTTCAGTCTTTGTGATACTCCACAGCAGTCCAGAAGAGTCATTCATTATTAGAAAGAACTAGATGAAACTAAAAGATAGCTTTCTGAACTACGTAGGGCATTTAAAGTACTGCTATCTGTTAGTTAATTATAATTGCAAACAAGCAAGTACTGTTCGTCCCAGTGGAAAGCTGAGATTTTCTACTTTCCAGTGGGCTAAAACCACATGCTAGAGGCTATGTCCGGAGATAGTTCAGCATGTGGGTGGTCCTGGATTACACATTATTTGCAGTGATAAAACGATCACAGTGATCACACGCTTGAAGTTAAGCATGTGCTGAAATGCTCTGTTAAATCAGGGCTGTTAGGTATTATTAATAACATATGTATTTATTTGCACTGAGGTTGTGAGTAAGATCCTCAGCGCCACAAACGTCTAGTAAAAAGACAGTTATTCCTTCAAGGACCTCATATTCCATGTGTAAATAAAAACAAAAGGAGAACAACATAATCAAGCAATTAAGTGCAGTAAACTTGTCTTTGTGGATATCCTTTGCTTAACCGTATAATGCTTTAATCACATCAGAGGATTTTTTTTAAGCTGCATTCTACAGGGTTTAGTTTTTGCTGGCATTTTGCTGTATCATGGACTGTGTGATCAATATTCTGATGCTGATGCCTTGAAACAAGTTAAAATGCAAAGGAGTAAAGGTAAAGCTAGAAGATGAATAGGAGGAAGGAAGAAAAGCTGGCTCCTTTTTAATTTCTTTTCCAGTGTTTTCAAACTTATTTTCCCTGAAAGTGGCACAGCATCTCTGTTTTGTGAACATCAGCTCTGTCTTCTGGTATGCATGTTAGTAGGAGTCCTACAGTACTGGAGACAGAAACTTGGACTAACATGTCTTTACTTCCTGAGCATCAGTTTAAAATCCATAATGCTTATAGTATATATGTACTGCTCTCTGTTTGAATGGGCTGCACGAAGTACTGTTTGAAAGACTGCTCCCAATAATGGTCATTTGAATGCAAAGATAAGAGAGAAGAAAATTGCATTCAGATGAACGGTGATCTATGGGTTACAAAGGAATTAAACCTTCCAACCTAAGATGGTTATTTTCTATTAGGATTGGTTGCTGTCTTTATTTTTTTTATTTTCCAAAAAACTGTGATTTTTAGGAGCTGTGCTATTGGGCCTCACAGTGTGTCTCCAACACCTTACCTAGTTTTGCTTGCCGGTGTTCAGGAAGAGTGTCTGCAAGATTGGTAAGAGAGGCAGGCTGGCAGATGCAAAACTGATCAGTATGTATACACAGGCACGTCTACTCCCTCTGCATACTGCCAATTGCTTCACTTAGTGTAAATTGGAACAAGACTAAGTCTGCCTCCAGCACAGAGAAGTCCTCACCAGTTATTTACGTGTAACACTCTGCAAGTGATACTGCAGTTCAATCTCACCCCAAAATGTGGATCCTACATAACTTGCATACGGTTTATTTTTTTTCAGGGAGTGGTAAAGCCCAACCAAAGTTTACAGTGACCTCCAGTGGTGAAAAACCTTTATCGAAGAATGACATAGCTAATAGTCCAAATCTGGCTGGAAATCATTCATCAGAGGGGTTAGGTGATGCAGGTCTCGGTCTCGTAAAGCATTTAGATTTATTTATTTGTCGTATTTTGTGCTGGGTTTCTGTTGTCACTTTTTTTTTCTTATATATATTTTTTTCCTTGCAGGATTCTCCTGCTTTTTGAATTGATAATAATTAATAATAGTCATTGGAGCCATGTTATATGCGAGCAGTATGAGACTTTGCTGATTATGTGTTTCCTGGTATAATAGCATGAAAACAGTTCTGGTCTTTCTCCCCTCAGAAATCTTCCATTTCTTTCTTATTTTCTGTAGCCTCCTCAATGCTCATGATTTCTTTCAGCTCCTTCCTCATCTGCCTTTCTGGCTTTCCCCTGTATTTGTTAAGTTTCCCATATGTTGCTAATTGAGGACTTTTTCCATTTCACTTAAACTGTCTTCTTCTGTTTTCAATGTTAAGGGTTGATTCTGCAGTGTTTCAGCCATCTGGCTAGCCCAGGCCCCACAAACAGTACGAAAGAGTGGATTTTTGGAAATAGTGAGGCTGGAATCTGGCTTTGAGGGTGGGGGAAGATATTCCTGTGTTCTGCAACACAGTATGTACCTTGATATTTTAGAGCTCTTTATAGCAATTTAATTAAAAGAATACTCCCCTTTGCCTGTGCTGACTTCTGCACTGTGGGCAGCACAGATTAGCCTGACTGCCTCAAATGAACGAAGTTCTTTACTTCCATTTGTTAGTATTACTGACCTTTCCCTATAGAAATACAGAGCTATCTTCAGGGATGAAAATGGAGCTGGATTCTACAAAGAGCTATCAAGCTGTCAGGTCATCTGTGGTTTTATAGGCGAGAGGAGGAAAAAAAAATTGGCTAATATGATACAGCGATCATTTGCCTTTCCCAGATGATTTTCATTCTTCTACACTTCATATACCAAGTAAATATGCTGTGTGGTAGGCATGCAAGGGATCAGAAATCATCAGACTTTGACCAGCTGTTCTGAATGTAAATTCATGTGTGCGTGACTCGAGTGGACGTGTTCCGAGTTGCCAATGAGCAAATAACGGGAGTTGTCTTTTCCTAGGAATATCTTGGTAGAGACACAGAAAAAAAAAAAACAGGTATGAAGACCAGGTTTCAGAATTTGCCAGAGGTCTTGTTTGCTGACTTTCTGAGCCAGGTTTTGTTGTTACAGTGGGTCTTTAATTCTCAGGGATTTTCTTTGTAGTGTTTTTTGGGGATTATCAGAATGGAGTATCTTGTCTTGCTGCAGACAGGCTTGGCAAACAAACAATTAAACAACACAGCAGAGCTGCCCACTGAAAGATAAAGTATAGAATCATTCTTCTGTAAACTGTGCTTGGGCAGACTCTGCCAGAACTCCTTCCTAAAGAGATAGGCTGCGTGCTGCTGCATTTCCCTTTGGGAGGCTTTCCGTACCTCTTCCACGAGTTGCCCCTGTAAAAGAAAAGGGGATGTTGCCTGTCTTGATCGCATTTCTGCCTGCCTTCTGCTGGGCTTCAAAGAGGCAGCTATGCTTGTAAAGGGGAATATTCAAGTCCTACCTGATAGGGAGCATTTGTGCCATAGTGGCAGGGAGCCAGTGTAACTTCTGGGAATCTCCGTAGCTTGCTCCTTGTGAACTTTGCAAATTCCTGGAAATCACATGCATACGCCTAACACGCTGTGGAGCAAACATGCATAAGAATAGCCTGCTCGTTTGATTTTCAGGGCTCAGGCTGGAGTTCGGATGAAGAACTGCTAATAGGCATGGCCATGGCTAATTCTGCAGGGACAGACGTGTTTCTCACCCCAAGGAGGTTTCTCCAGTGATCTCTGGGCACTGATAAACAGACATCAAGTTTCACACCCTTGGGAGAGGTTGTGGACCTCTGGAGATATGCTGATGGTGTCAGGGCAGCTTGAAAAGTTAGAAGACTGTGGTTGTCAGCAGCACAGCAGGTGTTGGTGTGACAAAGGTTCAGACCTGTGACACGAGATGTAGTGGTGCAATGGCTGTAGCTGACTCCTCTGTCCCAGCTTTTAAACCATTTATGTCAAAGCTAGCAGGGAACCGAAGGAACTAAGCCCCCAAGTCCCCTAAGTTCACTAAACGTGATGTCCAGTGAAATGAATGTTGTGTGTAACAAGTCCACCTCTCTCCAATTGTTACGGTTCCTTAAATGGCTCCAGGCATGTTCTTTTATCCCTGCTAATAATAGATGGGATTTACAGATGGCTCATATACCAAGAACTTAATACCAAGCACTATCAAAATGTGTCATAGCCTCAAGCCATAGTTTTGGATGTTCTTTGTGAACCTCCTTGTGTCAGTACTTTCCAGGAGTGGTTCCTGAGGGCGGTTTTGTTTCCTTTTGTGGTTCAGCAATGGTAGGCATCTTGACACTGGTCTGTTTTCTGGGGATTCTTGAGAATCTTCACAAATCCTCACAAACTAATGCAAGCTAATTAGAATATATGACTATAAACCACTTACCGTATCCTAAAACCTACAGATCTGTGACTGTCCATATTAACATTAAAAAGTACAGCTGCTTGCATCTGTCTTATTTCCCAGCTCAAGAGGAAGCAGGCAAGAAACAAACTTTGTCCTTCCAGATGATCAGTGTCTAGGTAAGGAACGCACTTCTGACGCTTTCGTTGGAGAAGTTCATCTAGCCCATCTTGGATGAAGGAAAGCCAGGATACATACTACCACCAAAACATTTTTCAGATTAAAGGCATTTGCAGGATTTCACATTTCAAGTGATTATTGTACCTGCCTATAGACTGGGAAGGTGTGAGGGTGGAAGAGCTGGATTTATTTTTTTATTTATTTGTCTTCCAGTCTAGCAGTCTTGCTCCTTCATATGTTGTGGGCTTGCATTCTTCTGTTGAGTGTTTTAAAAACAAACTAAAATTTAAAACAATGGTACCCAAATAGTCTATCCTGAACTGGAGAAGACTAACTTGTAGTGTGAGGGGGACTGCAGCGCTAGTGAAGCAGATTGAAACTTTTTAGTCTGCAATCAATTTTAACTCTGACCCTGCAAGTTTCAATGAGCCTGAAAGCCTGAGAAACCTCAAAAAAGCAAATTGCATTGTTTACTGATATTAAAGTACACCTCTAAGCTTCTATTTGGGACCTGTAAATCATTGTCCCCTGTAAGGGAATAAGGCCTTGAGGTTGATATAAATTCCTTGCTATGTGTAATGGTTTCTTTTTGTCACTGAAAATTTTCTGTGGTCAAGTTTAGTCTGTTCAGGTAGGTAAATGCACGTTTGTGCGCTGAAACGGTGTGAAATTAGAGCCCACCAGCAACTTCATACTTAATCTCCACGTTAAGTCAAGGATTATTCTTTTACAGCTTCTTTATACTTCCAAGGTCTAAGAAATGCTGTGCATGGAGTTAGCGTGAAGCAGGGAGTGTGCTACCGACAGGTGCTCTGCAGTGTCTAAATGCCCGGGTTACATGGATCCACAGCTTTGCACAAAATGCTTCCAAACAGTGACCTGAGCAGAATGATAATGTATACAAGAGGAGTGCAGTGCTGATGGATCCTTGGGGTTCAGATTGGATCATTTCAAGAAATAATGTGTCTTCAGTCCCTTCAGGAGCACTGTTTTGCATGTTTGGTACTTTTCCCTGTCACTACATGCATTGAATGCATTTTTCTTAAAACACAGGTAAATATATGTGTAAAGAGAGTCACAAGTCAAATGTAGTGTTGAGAAAGGTTGAGTGCACAAGCAGTATTGCAGGTAATTCTCACCCAGAGTCATACCTGTATGAATATAATATGAGCCCAAACCAGTGTTGGGCAAAGAGGCTTTGTGCTCAACTAAAAGAGCAACCATTTAACCACCTTTGCCTTTGCTGCATTTATCGTTGATGCCCAGTGGTGAAGCCGTGGAGACACAGTCCCCCATGAGGTCCAGGGAGTTATCTACTCCCTGCTTGGTGACACGTGACACTTAATTCCTTGCAGTTACAGTCTTGATCCATGACACTTGATTCTGAGCTGCGGCAAGCTAGACATTTGATCCTTCGTGCTTGATCTCTGACACTGGATCTCCATCAGGAAAATTACTGGTACCTGATCTGCCTGATCACAGCTACCTGATATATGGCGACGTTGCCCATTGTGGCATGTTTACCACTGAAATTAAATTTGAAACAGCTAGTACAGCAAAACTGAAGAACTGAAGGATTTGGCTCTGCTGTGTGGGTACTGTGGCTGAAACATGACATTAAGAAATGAGGTAGTTTGAGGAAAATGACAAGAAGAAGATGTGTAGGGGTAAAAAAGAAAAAAAAAAAAGAAAAGAAATATTAAAAATATATACATTTGTGCAAATCCCAATAGATATATCTGCTGTCAGAGCTCCATGCTCTTCTGCCTTAACTCTGTATGTTGTGCTCAGCATGGACTGGCATTTAAAACAACACCTAAAACAGCTTCCTCTAGCTTCACATAAGATCATATTTTTTATGTCAAATTTAGCTGATTCCACTCCACAATTATAATTTAGGTTCAGCCAGTTGGTTTCCAGAAGCTAACAAAGCCTTTCTTTAAGCAAACTGGTTGAAATTGGTTTGCAAAGAAATTGATAATCTGGCTCGTTTCATAAGGTTTTCAGTTTCACTGTAATCATTTAGTGCTCTTGAAGAGAGGAATGCAATGTACAAAATCGCACTGAAATGAAAAATACGCATGCTTCATTCCAATAGGGTTGAAAGCATTGCTTTGATTGCCTTTTTCACCAATTAATTTTATTTGGAGGTAGCACATTCTCATGTGTCCACCAAAGTCATCTGTTTCCATGAGCCATCATTTTCCAACACATTCCAGTGTTTTGTTTCCAAACTCTTTGATTAGCTCCAGTGACAACTATTTTTAATTCTCACATTGGATCAGATGAATTGGTCAGGGAATAGATTTGCACTCTTGGTAATCACAATTCATTTTACATAATGTTAAATGAAAAATTTAGGTAAAAATAATGCAGCAGTCATGAAATTGAATCCTACAGGTGGAAAGGTGAATGAGGTCATTACAAGGCTTCAGAATGGTTCCAGGTACAAGCAGGACTGAAGAAAAACCAGACTGAAATCTTCTGTGCTGTTGGGTAGGACAGACCTAGAAGAAAGAAATATCTTTACTATACTCTAGAGGCAGAAATAAAGGATTAGTAGCAATTAAGCAGGGACTTTCATTTCAATATTCCATATTTAGAACTAGGTCAGCATCGATGTCTTGTAGCAGCAAAAGCACTAGTTAGAAACAGTGATTTTCTTTTAAAAATACTCCCTCCTCCCCCCCCATTCCCCCCAAAAAAAAGAAAAAAAAAAAAAGGAGAGAGCAAGTGAGAGGGAAAGGAATGAATTGTTTTACAAAACTATAAAACCAGCAAAGGAAACTAACAAGGAACCAAAGAGCATGGCATAATTGCAAAGTGAAATTGTTATATGAAATTGCCCTGCCTTTCAAAAGAATACGGATTTTTTCCAGCTCAGGAATATTGCCTTTCCCAAGAGTGAAAGTTGGACATTCTGTGAGGAATAATCCCTTTTGCAGTGCAAATCTGTGTTGTGTAGGCTGAGTGAGGAAGTAATTGTTGTTTTCAGTTCTCATATGTTTCCCGTCCTTAGGACTAAGTCTAATCCATGATTCCTGCTGATGTCATTTCTCCAAGCAACATGCATGAGCAATATATTAAAAGGAGTCAAGACAAAAAAAACCATCCACCACATCTTCTCACAAAATCAAAGCCCCACTACTTAATGTTTTGAGCCAAGACTAGACTGTTTTACTGTTGTCTCTCACTAGAACCTACCGCACGGGATCAGGGCAGACTCATTTCGTAACGTGTTGGACAACTGCATTGTCCTGCCCAGATTGTCCTTGACAGAATTTCAATGATGCTGAAGGCCATACTTCAAGTTTCTGCGGTGATGACAGTCTGTTTTCTAAGCGTTGTTGTAACCATTGTAGAAGTGGGGATGAGAGGTGAGATTAGGCTTCTCTGTCCATCATCCCTGAAAAATCGGGTGTCCAACTGAAGCAGGTCTCTCTTCTGTCAGAAAGGAGAGCAGTACCACCAGGAACACTTCTTCCCATCAGTCCTGCACTGTGACTGTCCTGCAGAGCTCTCTCTCTCTCTCTCCCTTGAACATTATGGGTCAAAACATCTTTTAGATGGCTGGAGTTCGATTTATGGGTTATAAAGGTTCGATTTATGGGTTATAGAGGTTCTGTGACTTTATTCTTCTGTTGCTTATGTCCATCTTTAACAAGTGTGATGGTACCAATTGCTGGCTATGCTGCTGAGAAGGAGAGGAAAGCCAGACAGGAATGTCAGCAGGGCTTTATCTACCTATGCCTTCCCTTCAATTAGGAAGGAGAAAAACCGTGTCACTTAATGTCTGTGATTCCAAAGATATTACAGAGCTTAAAAGAAAAACAGCCTACAATATAAGCTTCCACCACTGCATGAAGTGAGAAAGGACCATTTTGATCCTCTGCTCTGCCCTTCCACAGAGCAGAGGCCGTGGAAATTGGCCAGGTGGTTTCTGTATGGAGCCCAAAAACTTGTGATCAAATTAGAGTGAGTAACGTTGATGGAGTTCTGTAAATAGAAGAAGTGAGCAGATGAGGATAGGTCAGGGGAAGAGGGGAGAGGTCCTCTGAGGTAAAAGGAGAGTTTGTTTCATAACAAGACTGTTCTTCTCGTGTTTCCCTGTCCCAGAAGCAGAGTCACTAGACACTTGGGAATTCAGAACTAATCTTTCATTAACATAAATACAACAAACTTATTCTGACCAATGTTATGCTTATTTGATTATTTATTTAATATGGAAAACAATGCTGTCTGAAAACGTCAATAAGTGCAAAAGATCAGGCTCCTCAAGAATTTCATTTTTCTTACATTGCATAAGTATAATGTTTCTTAATCCTGCTGGTTTTTCAAGTCAGTTTCCTATTTGTGAGGGTTTATTGAATGTTATAGTACTGCAGAACACAGGTAGTTATCAGCTGTACAATGCAGCAGGAGTCCTGACATTTCTCCTGTTTCTTTCCTTTCAACTACGCAAAGTTAGAGATAGCTTTTGGTCCCCCTCATGCATGAGAACCTACAGGTGCAAGCAGACCATCATCACCCCCTTTTCTGTTCTTGGATAAGATAAGAAAACCAGTTAGTGACTGGGCCAACTACATGGCCAAGTGGGAATGGTAAGGGTGTGAACTTTTTCCCTCTCTTCCTATTAGCTGAACGTGTTTCTGGGAGAGCACTGAGGTTCTCTGGAAGGTAGCGCTTGCTCCAGCCACCTGCTTCACTAAAAGACTACCAGCCAGTGCATGCAGCTGGAGTCCTCTCTGAGTGGCTCAGAGGATGGCCACTTTACAGCTTCTGAGGAGTTCCCCCTCCTATAACATCTCAGTGCAGTTGTTTCCACCTGAATGTTCAAGCAGGGCTTCAGAAGTTCACAAGTAAGAAAAAACAGCAGGCAAAACTTCTTCCCTGAGATTTCTCCAAGAGCAGTCAGAAATGCTTCTGGATGCACATAATGATACCAGGGGGTGAAGCACACTGAAACATGACTACCCTTAGCAAAGGTTGCCTTGCACCTGTTCTGGCCACCCATGTGGAAGTTCCTTCCTAAATGGATCATACTTCAGTTCTGGTGTCCTTAGCTTAAAGTCCTGGTCATAAACCCAACTCCAAATCCCACAGCACGGACTTAGCGACAGCTTAAAGCCTCTGGGTCGGTAGCCTGCAGGTGTGCACTGTAACTGAATTATAATTTGGAGCAGGTGAGAAAAGGAAGCACAATGTGTGCATTTTGGCAAAGGAATGGCTCAACTGCTGAGTTCTGGAGCAGGCAGGTTGAGTGTATTGGTTTGGTTCTCCTGTACTTGTTGGGAAAATGTACCTTGCTTTATGCACTTAAGCCATTTTATTAGCACGAGGCTTTCATTCTGGACCCTGGTTTAATAGTGCTGACTACTGGAGTCCTTCAAAGTCTAATGAAACACTGCCTTACATCTTCTGGAAAAAAAAAATAAAGAAAGAAAGGAGAGAAAAAAAAGAAAAAAACTCTGGTAGTCACATGAATTCAGGTGTTTCAGAAGTAGGACTGTAGTTGTGTCAATGATACGTGGTATCAGTGCAAGCAATGCAATGCTAATAAATTATTTATTTCTTAAAGTAAAAAAAAAAAAAAAAAAAAAAGTAATTCCTCAGCATTTACAGGCTGAAACACACCATTCCAGCAGTGGAATATTAACGAATCAGTAATGGTAGACTGTTTTATTTAGCCAGCTTCTGTAACACTGGTGTACTTTATTGTTTATTCAAACCACAGACTAGTCCAGCATGTTGATAAAATTTCTCTGAAAAGAAACTTCTGTCTGGGAAAAGCTACGGTTGGCCAAAGGAAGCACTCTTTCTGCTCAGCCAGTTGGGCTTCTCCCAAAGGCCAAGAGTCTTAAATCTTGCATGATTTTACATATCCTGCACATTAAGGTAGGGAAAAAAATTTTTCAGTGATAGGTGCTGTAATCCAGCTGTGTCTTTTGGGTCACTGTGTTCATCAGATGCCCAAACTGTCCTCTGACAACAGTTTCCTTGCAGCATTTCTATGAAATAAAACCTTAGCTCATCTTCTTTACTAGACAATCAAGTTGTTATTTTACTCCTGGCCTGCTTAAAGGAGCTCTGCTTCCCAAGAAAAGCACTGAGAAGCTGAAAAATGATGAATGTGCAACCTCAGAGTTTCTCCCCTCATTCTTATAGACTGTCCTAACATCTGTTCACACAGAATATTTTAGTAACCTTCATGGACAATACACAGGAGACTGTTCACAGCATTTTGAGTCTCAGGACTTTTCTTCCTTCCCATTGAGTGCATCCTTTGTGTTACTCACTTAATTCCATTTAATCAGGTTCTTTGCTGATTTTAGTCTGCCTAAAGAGTGTCACAGAGTGAAGCGAAAGCACAGAAGAAAAAAATATGAGTGTGCGGAGGTTCACCTGACAGTGCCACTACAGGCTCTTGAAGGCAAGAGAATTATCTGCAAAGAAAACCCTGCCCCAACTCAATGCCCTCCAGGATCATGAGTTCCAAGTAAATATAATATTCAGAGAAAGTATGAATGAACAGAATCCGTGAAGTCTTTTTTGCAAGACCCCTAAAAATCAATGAGATCTGAGTGTTTTTCTATTCAGCTAGAAAAAGTAGGTAATTGTCAGCAAGACCCCTCTCCCTAGTATTTGTCTAAGTGGTAATAACAATATATTTAGCGTACATATAACATCTTTTTTAATTTTATTTTTTCTTGGAAATGTTTTAATTTGAATGTGCTCACAGTATTAAGTGCAAAACTGATGCTCATTTTTGGAATTTTTAAGTTGAACTGTTAAAGTTTGACTTTACTTATTTATTTATTTATGAAGAGAGAGAAAAAAAGTTTTAACATAGAAGATAGTGTTGACTTTTTTTTTTTTTTTTTTTTTTGTATATTATTGTCCTGCCAGCTACTACGTCACTTCTCAGATCTCACCAGGTAATTGAAAACTGAAGTCCCACACAGGATCTTTCTAATGGCTTGATCTTGATGTTGATATTGTTCATTTCCTTGAATATCTTCAGCTGGACACTGATTGTGGCTAATCTTTACAGCCAGGTGGCCAGGCACCTGGAATGATCATTTAGTCGGAATATGTGGGGGTTCAGCAATACAAAAATAGGTGGTGGTTGTGAGGCTTGGTGGTTGTGATGGCTTTTGAAGTTCAGCTGTAAAATGCCCCCATTTTGTTGGGATGATCACTCCGTGGGGAAGAAAATAGCTACAAAAGAAGACACAGCTGAAAGGCATTTCTGTCTCTGAGAATATCCACCATCACAAAGCAGTATTAGCACCTGTACCACGGGCAGGATAGGGAGAGAGGGAGGGAGATTTCTGTGACTTTTACCTCACGTCCTTTCCTTCCGCTATATGAAACTGAGCAGAGTGGGCTATTTGTTTTGGTATGCAACAAACGGATCAAAACGTAGGAAATCTGTAATATTTAACTTCTTGGTTTTTAGGTCTTTTAAATATGGCTCAGAATTTAATTTTATGTAACACCTATTCTTAGAATTCACCCCTAAAGCATAAATGTATGCTATGGAAACTTGCCAGGTACAATTTACAAACTATTAAAATATCAACAACTATACACCAAAATTGGCAAAGCTTACATATAAAATCAGCTCAAATTACCCCTTCCCTAAAAACACTGGTCTTCAGTACATGCATTTCAGGGTGCTTTTCTTCTTCTTCTACACAGTCTTGGATTCTGACATACATGCTGAATATGAATGTGCCATTTATTCCACAGATTTCACAAAAGACTTTCTAGAAGACGAGATGGAGCAAGGTGTTTTCTGCATGTGGCTTTTCATGCTGATATACTAGTTAAAATCTGTTTAATTCCAACTCTCGCTGCAGTCACAGTGGTAAAAAAGTGTTTGCTTCAGCAGAGCCTGGCTGGGTAAACAAGCAATGCTGTGGCTCACCTGCAGAATGAGTGGATTCCTGGTTTTGGTGCAGTGCCTTAGCAGCAGAGCAGGGTAAAATAATTTCTTAGTGAGTATGTGATGCAGGAATAGCCAAATAGTAGCTGTGGAGAGAGTTTACTGGCATTTTAAAAAACAAGCAAGCAAAAAAAACCCAAACCCTTCTTCCCACTTCTGCACTTCCATGGCCAGTCTCACAGCAGGGAATGAACCACCCACCACAGGTGAAAATGAAGCAGCAGGAGTTCAGCAGAAGAGCACTACGTTCCCCCAGTAGCCACACTGGGACCCTCGCTAGCCTGGGCATTGTTGTCTTTGCAGCAAGTAAAGAAAGGAGTATGTTAACTTCTAATGAATCTGGAAGTAATTGCCTTTGCTTTTTAAAGATCAGCTTCACAAACCTAGCTGGTCAGTGACAGCCTGAGACACCCACGGGTCCCACCTGCTCTTTTTGTCGATGCTGCCTGTTGGGTGGGCAGCCACCACAGACAATGCCCACTGTTCCCGTTACCAGGGACTGGGTGACAGGTAAGTTTTACAGCTCCACCTGAGCTGTTGGTATGCTTCTTCTGGAGGAGATAATGAATCCTTTGTAAAACTCCTACCTCCCAACAGGCCAGGCAGCTTGGGGGCTCTTCTCCACAGCTCTTTTAAAGAACTTTCAATCAATACAGTTTCCCTTTCTCACTGAAATTACATTTGCTGTATTTTTAGTATGTTCTGATGGAGCGAAAGGTGTTACTTACATCCAATTTTCCATATAACCACTTCTGATGACTGTCCCTTTCAAGTCTTTTCAGCCTATCCATCCTGAATTAACTTTTTTGTTAGAAAAGGCCTTTCGTGGTTTATAAATTTTAATACAGGATGCTAGCTGCCAGAAAGTTTTGGATTGCTACCAAAGATTTTAACCAGTCTACCCAGCAGATGAAATGAGGTACAGCTCCTGCTGCACCTGGAGACAGTACTTCTTTCATTGCTCTGTTTCAGAGTTATGACACCTCTGCTTTAGCCTCAGAAAGTCAGGAATTTTCCTTTAAACAGGCTTCCTGGAAATAGAGTTTTATGCTATTAAGGGGTAATTTATCACACAGTATTTTTCAGCCTTAAAAAACTCTGGGTTTTGAGGTTTGTTTTGTTTCTTAGCGTAGTAAAATGGGGACAGCCAAGCAGAGGTGAGACTCTTGAGGTGGTATCTTGACAGCTGGAGATGATGATAGTGGAGACTGACCTTCAACAGAGAAATGTCAATGGTGATTGAACTTCAGTGATGCAGTGCTTTCACCTTCAGCTTCAGCTGTTAAGCATACAGATGCTGATTATAGTGGCTTCTGTGTGCACTGTGCAGTTCTTATTCACCCCGAGAAATCTGTTAACTCTGGGATGCCTTGTAAGATGTGCTTGACCTGTGCACACGCTGCACCATGTGTCTTGCAGTTGATTGCCTCTCCTGAGCAAATACTTTCCCCTACAAAAGAGGTCTTCTGAGCTCCACAGTATGGGGAACATCACCCCTTCTTTTTTTCTTTTTCTTTTTCTTTTTTTTTTTTTTTTTTTTTCACGCGAAAGGTGATTGTAGGAACGCTTTCAGAGAGCTTCAGAATTTGAAGGCGGTGGTATTTCTGAAAGGCCATTGCATGGCATCTGCAGATTGATCGCTGAACTATAGCCGGGCTCAATCTGCAGTTTGTTTTGGGGACTTGCTCTCCAGATTTATCACTAGGGTATCTCCAGGGTACTTAGTTAGCAGGGCCATTATAGCAAAGGAAGTCAGAATTCATAATTAATTAACAGGTCGTAGAGTAGTTGTATGCAGAGAGCCCTGTGGAGCAGTAAATTCCCTAGTCCTACCTCATGAAGTTTAGTGCCAGACTTCCCTTGCTGTATGCTCCTGCCCTGTATAAAGCTGTTTCCTTTTCTGACCTTGACTAAAGTTCCAGACTAATGTTTTGGGCAGTCCGCAGGGGAGTCATAAATGTATATCACTTATGACACTGTATGTCACTTAATCTTAGCCATACAGTTATTTCAGCCCCCATGGTGAAGGAGTCCAACATGACTGCTGATTGTAGAAATGTATCATTTTGGATACATTCCCTGATTCCTTTGGGGGTTGGCAGCGGGGAGAGAAAATGGTTTTCCTCTTCTACCATCATTGACATCTGTGAACTTTCTGTAAACAGCATGAGTTTCTGAATCTGTTTCATAGCTCTCATGCTTGCTCTCTAATCTGTTTCAGAGCTGAGCAGCAGTAAGCTTATATTGTTTCCCAGGGAGATGTTGTTGTGTACTAGAGAAAGAGCAGACATGCTTTAATTCTCACTTGTGCACTACCGTATACAGTACTTTCTCTGCTTCGTGACTAGCATATGCAATCCCTCAATGTTTCAGATAGTGGCTCTCCTGTTCCCCAAAGTCCAAAGCTGTTTCTAATTTGAGGCTGTGGAGATTTCTACATAAATATTCTGTAAATGATGTAACGGTCCTCCTCAAAACACCTTGTTTGCAAATGATTAAAAGAGGAAGTCTTCTTGCTAGGGATATCTACAGCTTATGACCACTATCACAATGGGGAAAAATACAAATACATGTTTTGTCTGTAAAATACAACGGATGATTAAAAGATACACAATATTATTGGAACTTCTCTGCTAAGTCCTAAGGCCAGTCCAATCACAAAATAAGCACCTCTATGGACAATCTGAGAAAAAAAAAATCTGCATCTCCCTTGATCATAGTTTCAGAAAAAGATTGTTATTGCTTATTTGCAAAAGATCAAGCATTAGAATGGTGCATTTGTAGTAGAACTTGATAAAAGTAGTCTTACATATTCAGTGCTCTTTTTTGATTTATGGCTAAGTTTTCATTAAATACAGATAATACAGATAAACCCTAGGATAAAAGCTGAAGACAAGAAGGTGGTCAAGATTGCTGGAAAGAGTTCATATTTAAGGAGGGAAGAAGAACATGAAAGTCCCAGACATATAGAGCAATGTACTATAAGGTTAGAAATAGACACTGAAAGGATTAAAAATAAACAACTTGGGAAAAGATGGCAGAAGAACAAGGAAGTTGTAGATGAAGTTAATTTTACAAAGATCTTAATTTAAGTCATTAAAAAAAATAGATTATTATTTTATTGTCTGAGCTTCTGAAAAGTTAACTCCTATTTCTAAATGTCTCTTTCATCTCTTTTGAGATTTTATTTTAGGGATTTGAGCAATTATTATTATTATTATTATTTTTAATAGAAGAGGAAATCAAAATGTTCGAAGGGAAGCCGAATCTTACTTTTGTTTCTAGAAGATACAACATAAGAAGCTGACCTGTACCATTTTCACAGAGGAAATGATTGCACCTTCCACCCCGCTCTTGAATATGTCCACTTTCTATTCAGTAGGTAGGCAGCTTTTTAAGAAAAATATTCATGAGCATTTTCCCTTTTTTCTCAACAAAATGCTGTCCACTCACACTGGTAATGAGTTTATGTGTAGAATATACATGTATATTAGAGAGAAGACAGAGAGGGATGTAATAATAAGCTTCAAGTAGTAGATGGTGTCTAAAAAGGAGAAGACAATAAACTGTTCTTGTCATCCATAGATAGGACAAGGAAAAAACAATTTCCATTTCACAAAGGGAAATTTAGATTAAGAAATCTTTCTAACATTGAAAATTGTCAGCACTGCAACAGATTGCTTACAGAAATTATGGGAGTTTCAGCACTGGAAGTTTTAAAATGCTGAATGTATAAGCCAAGCTTTTATATGAAAAACTTGATTTGCTACATGCTGCCTTTTAGCAGCATAAAGACAGCTGTCTTTCCTCCAGGTCTTCCCACAGTTTTAACAATAGGTGTACAGGATGATTCAGTATGGATATAACTTAAAATACATCTCATCCTATCCACTCTTACCTAGGTTGTATAAAAATGCGTATAATTAATCACTGAGTGACTGGGGAGGTTGTGTTTCTAATGTCTCTTTTTCTGAAAGTGGAGGTCACAGTGGCCTGGTCTAAATTAACACTTGTAAGTCAAAGCTAGTTGTTCACACTTTCCTTTTTACTTTTTTTTTTTTTTTTTTTTCCCCATCAATATATGCCCTGTGCAAACCTGATCCTTGCCAGGATGTAAATACAGAAAAGAACACATGCTGCTTACACATAGGAGCGAGCAATGGCTGGAATGTGGAGCGTGCGTCACACACATGCTGCAAACTCCTGCATGGCAGGCATCCCCATTTTATTTGGGGGAGAAAAGCACTGGAAAGACACCCCAACCCTCCGTAATAGTAAAATATCAAACCAGGCATGGGAGTTTGGGGGATATGTTGTTTAGACCAATTTGAGATAGATGAGCCTGGTACTGTACTCTCCAGATAAAGTTCAGTTCAGCATATCGTGTTGCACAGCTTACAGCCCAAAAAGTTGGAATTAGACTCCAGGACTCAAACATTTCCACTCGTGCTCTTGTTTAAATGGTTGGTGCCAGCAGCCGTAAATTTATGAGGTGCTCTGTCTGGGCCTTTAACAGTTGGGAAATGTGAAGAACTGAGCTAAACTGAAAAGATTCAGGTTAAAAATTGGGGGAGAGGGAGGAATACTCTTTATAACACGAGTCCAGTAGGAGAAGAGAAGAAAGGGCAGGGAACTTAGCTTCTCAGTGGTAGTGTCAGAGCTGGTGAAGACTGAGTGTATGGCTCTTTTAAGCAGAAAGCAGTTCTTGGGCTTTCTTTGCACTGATAAACTCTCATATCTGAAATGTATGTTAAAAAAGCAAATATTAGCTCTTTTTACTGATTATAGACTGTTTGGATGTTTTGGGCTATCAGGATATTTTTTTTTAAGATGCTTTTCTCTTATACCTGTGAGGCTGACGTACAAATGTTGCGGAGCTTGAGGTCCTCCTGTCCTTCACAGGCTTTGGATCAGAACATGCTAAGAGCTTGGTCTGGGCACCTCTGAACCTGAGGCTTGTTGTTCAGAAGCAGGGAGCTAATGGAACTGGGTAGCAATCTGGCTGGTCGGTGGTAATTTCCTAATGCTAGCCAGGTTTTCATATTCATGTGTACAGAGAAAATAACACTGACCACAGTTTGAGTTCAAGAGAGAAAGCAGAAGGAAGACTTTTTGCTTCTCTAGCCTGCCCGGTCTTCACGTTTAAGCCCTTTATCATTTTCTATGCATCTAATGGCAGCGTTTGAATCTAAATATGCGTCTTGTATGCAAATGTAACACTAATTCTAAGTATGGAGTTTTATCACATCTCTTGCAGACTATTTTATGATGTCTGTAGAGGTGTTTAAAATGTGAAAATGATGGCAGCAGCCACTTTTCCATTGCTACTTTTTTTGCTATTTCTCTCAAACTTCAGGTGCTCATATACTTTGAAAATTACACATGCTGCTTTAAGGCCTTTTTCCACTGAAGTTGAAGGAAAAAAGAAATAGTTCATAATATAAATATAAATATTTTATATAATAATAATAATAATATTTATTATTATTATATATCAGCCATTTAAAAGAACTCAATACCAATTGAGCAGCGATTGTATGGAATAAATAAAACTCTTAGCAGATTGTTAAATACGGTGAATTATCACAGTTGATTAGCACTCTGTTATATAGCGCAGGTGTAAAAATTCCCAGCGTTCAGTATCAGCCTTTGGGCTGATATTGTCAACTCCATGACGCAGTGGCGTATTGCTACTATTCTGAGATATTCTAATATTTCTTTTGCACCCTGCAAAGAAAAAAATGTTCAAACCCTTTAAATAATACTATTTTTTACAGAAGACTTTACCTTAAATAATTGACTCCCACTGAACTCCTGAGAGGTATTTGAGCATGCATGAGCATTTCCAGTTTGCAGAGCAAGAGGCAGGGTTCACAGATTCCCAGCTCCGAAGAAGTTACTGACAGGAGCTTGCTGAGTCCAGAAAGCAAGCTGCTGTTAGATTTCTTTCATTTGTTCTTCTTTTCTAACCACTACACTGCAGTTCTCTCTTCCAGCTCACTTCAGCTTCAGAAAGAACTGACACATAGTGATGAGTTTGTAAGGAAGCATTTTTATAGCTGACTTTTTAAACGTGTCTGGCATTTTTGCATGTCATGGCATAATGTTAAATCAATAGGACTTTACAGAAGATACCTGATAATAGGATCTTACCTCACAGAGCTTAAAACTTTTATTAGTGTTTATAGTACTGGTTTGAGGTATTTCATGTAATGTTTCCCTGGACAACTGTTAGAAGAGATTTAAATGTTTAACATATGTGGCTGTGCACGGTAATATAACACATGATTTTACCATTACTATCTGTATCTCCTTTTTTATCGTTTCCATGTATTTACAAAATAATGTTCCTTTTGGAAAGGATCCTGGTGGCTGACAGTTTTCCCTGTGAACCCACCCCCCCCAGCAGGATCCCTAGCTGGATGGCTGGCGAGGTACAACAAACCTTTAGCCTCATGTTTGTGCAGGAGGCCTGGGGGTAAGGAGAAAGCTCTCAGTGAACTTTTGCCTGGATGCTTCACCCAAGGTAAATGGCTCTTTAAACCACGGCCATTTTACAGCCATGCAAACACCTCGCCTGGAAGGTTGTGTCTAACCGGCTTCTGCAGATGTGAAACTGTCAGGAGGGTTTAGTTTATCTTTCTAACAGAGATGAACGGGAGAAGGCAAAGGGGTTTAAACATAACTGCTCTCTGTAGTAGACTGCATGATATTCCTTGCTTCGATCTTTTCCTTTTTTTTTTTTTTTTTTTTTTAACTGCTATCCTGTATATTATTCTTTCCATGAAATAGGAATCTCTAAACTCCCTGTCTTTTTATCTTCATTTTTTTCCTGTCCTCTTTCCTATTTTAAAATCCTTTAAGCTTCTCAATCCACTCAGCGAACATGCTACACACAATAACACGTGGTGGTAGTGTCTGATATGTAAAGAAAAGATTTCAATCCACTTTTTAGGGTTGTGCATGGACACAGGTCACCTTTGACTCACAGTAACACGCTGCTCTCAGGAGGTGACAAATGTACCTAGGAACTCTCTCCCTTTATTAACCTGTGGTAACCTGAGAACAAGCTCCTGAATTACCTTATCAACACTGTCTACATATTGATTCATAAATGACTGTGAGAGAACGCCTTTGGAAACTTTAAAAACATCAGCTGTGACTGGCTGTAAAAGAAATCCTTGGCACAAAAATAAATAATAATAAAATGCTCCAGTTTGTGATCAGAACTGATCTACTGATTTTGACAGGATATTTGGTGTGTTAGATATTCAGAACTCAGTACATGCACATGACTACCTCATTATCCCTTACACTCCTCATTTAAAGATTGGAGAAACTGAGGCTGGGAAAAGAAATAAATCATGGGGATCAAAGAAGAAGCTCTTGATCCTCTGAGCAGAGCAACAGTCTGTCTGTCTTCCAACCAGTGGGCTGACTTTACTTGTTTTCTGTAAGAGGCACTGTACCAATGCAGACTGACCTATGTGTAGTCAATCTGTGGCAGTCGTTTGTCCAAGGTAACCTTTTCTTTGTATTTCAGAGACAGCCTTTTTCCCTCAAGGTGATCCATACTAATGTGCTTTTTGTTCATCTGGAGTATGGTTGTCTTGAGATGAGAAGTTCCGGTTTTATTATTTTTTTTTTAGATCTGCTTTTATGTTTCCATCCAACATGAAAAATGACCAGCAATTCAGACCTGCACCGAGGGGAATCCTGTTCCCAGTCATGCTGATTCTTCTTTGTCCAATGTTGTCTTTCTGAAAAAAAAAAAAAGAAAGCCTTTTGCAAAAGCAAAAATTAAACAAACTGTTTGAGTTATGAATACTAACCACTGGTTTTGAGACATTTACTGGCAAGCAAACAAAGTGAAGAATAGTGTCTCTCTATCAAACTTTGTATTTTGGAATTTATATGACCAAATCATAGTAAAACCTAAGAGCCTCTTCAATTGTGGCAAATTAGTATAGTCTCAATAAATACAGAAGTAAATGGGATTTTGGCTATGAAGGGAATTGCTTGTGTAGAGAGCTAGCTGTAGGGTAGAGAAAAAGCTCTGACTTTTTCAAGTATCTGCATCTCCTTCTTTTACTTTCTTTAGTGTATTTGTTTTTAACAATTCTATGAACTCCCTACCTGGCATAAGAGACTTCTCAAGCAATAGAGGCTTTCATCTGAAAAGCTCACCTTAAGATGTAGCAATTTCAAGCAGCCACATTTGAGGTCCCTGTAAGGGCCTTTATTCTCTTCGGAGCAGGGATCACATTACATACTAGGCTTTTGAAAAGCATCAGCACCACTGCCAAGGCGTCTCTGCCCTTAGAGGCTTCTCACATATCGTGTAGCCTTTTTGCTGACAAATTCCTTTGGCGTGCAAATAGTTCTGTCCCTGCTAGGGCTGATGTCACTGAACCGAGTGCATTTAGGATGCTCACCTCTCTATTTGCTTCATTTGGAAACAGATATGTATGTAAAAAACGAAAGGATTCAAGGCGCTTTCCTTCCTAAATAATTTGGGTGTCTCTTCCCTCAGTTTTAGTCAAATGTGTGAGAGTAGTTTGTTAATTAGTTGAGCTGGAGTTGCCAAAGTAGCCTGTATACCTGCGCAGTCTGGATGGGAAGCCTTTGCAACTGCTATTGTCCTCAAGCAGCTGAGCATCAGAGCATTTTCTCTTCCTACACAAGCCAGCAAAATGACCACATCCAGCAGGCAGAGCTCTTCTACAACTAAGGTCAACAACTTGGCCAAAATATTTGATCCAAATGCTTTGCAAAACCAAGGGCCTGATGTTGCAATGGAGCCACCCCAAATTCTTCGTGTTGAAAGCAGTGATGTCAGCACGTCTGAAAGTTTTAACATCATGGATATGAAGTTTGCCTCCCTTGAACAAAAAATAGATAAGCTGTTGACTCTGCAAGACAATGTCCTTAAGAAGCTTAACAGTGTTTCTCAGGAAATCTGTTGCATTGAAAAAGATATTGAGATTGTAAAAGCGGAGACATCTGAACCTGGATCGAGGATGGAAAGAAACAAAAAGCTAAAAAGTAATGAAATGAAAAGGCTTTGCCTTAAAATGAAAAAATCTCTTTCTGATATAAACAGGAATGCAGAACAGCAAGTTAAAAGACTAGATGGACTGGAGCAAAGAGTTTATGGAATACAGAAGCTCGTAGGGCCTCTGGCTGAAAAGGTTAAAACATTAATAATTCATCATTCAAGCTTGAAACACCATGTTCAAAAACGTAAGCTTCATAAGGTCGGTGATTACACAAAAGGAGCTGGACATGGTTTGGGAATGCAGATTTTCTCACAGACAACAGCTGGTGCCCTGCTCAAGAAGAGAATTGAAAAGGTGAGCCTAGGTTTGTTTTTCGTCTTGTCGAGAATCATTGCAAGCCACAGATATGTTCTCCTGTATGCTTAGCTCTGTCATTTCATTAACATTTAAGCAAGAACAACCCATATGCTTTAAAAAGGAAATGTATTAGAACAAACTAAGCAAGTTTTGGTGGAAAAGATACAAAAAACTACTTAGTGATAACCCCCTCTGTTTTTTTCAATGATCTCCTTACAGTTATAATACATAGTTAGGGGTCAGTGACATCGGTGACAAGATTGTCACAGAGTTCAGTGGACTTGGGTCCTGAATATACCTTTTACGGTGATATTCATCAGATTTATAATGATCGGGGCAAATCAAGTTGCTGGAGTCATGCTATATGTCGTCTAGTCTACACTCAGTGAAACTGATGAAAAACCTTCCGATGACTACAGTGGACTTTGGATTGGGGCCGTGCATGTGTATGATGCCCTTTATTTCAAAGAACAACTTAAGTGTGGTGTTCTGATCTGGTATTTCTGCTGACATCAGTGGAGGGGAGGGGGGCGGGGGGCTTCTAAACTGGGATCCGAGGTAAGGTTACCGTAACCAGAGCTGTGGCTTGTGTAAACTTCCTCAGGGGAAAAAATGCCTGTGTCACCGTAATGGGAGTTTCACTATGTTCTTTACAGGCCAGATTAAGAGACCACAAAAATCTCTTGAAAGGTTCCATTGAGTAGAATAGGCCCTTGTAAGGCAGTTTCACTATTCTTTGCTTGGTAAAGAAGCCCAATAGCACTAGAAAATTAAGGAATTTCTTCTAACAAAGTATGCTGAACCCAGAGTGAACCAAAAAAGGTTGCCTTTCATATTATTTTTCTTCTTTGCTTTATTTTTCCCCCTTCAAACAAGAAAAATAAACCACAAAGAGGCTTCACTGTTTGATACACTTGAAGACTAATTTAGGGAGTTTGGTTTTCTAAAGTTTTTGAGCAGGAGAAGCATTGTGTGAAGTTATCACTGGAAATGGCCTCCCTTGAAAACAGAAGCACCCAGTATTGCCCAGCTGGCTGACTCGTAGGCAGCCCCACTTCTCAGCCAGACCAGAAGCATTTGAGCCCTCATGGGAAACTTCACGGTGGCTGGTGCTAAGCAGCAGCAGAGGAGCGCCTTGTAAAGCTCCATCCATTGAACTGTCTGCTCTGCCACCATGTAAGGATATAACATGTCCAGCCTTGTTCCCAGAACATCGGTAACTGGAGGGAGAAGTTGCTGCCCTGCCAAAGGAGACAGGCAATAAAAGTGATCTTTTACAGGCCTTCGCTGAACATCAGGTCGGGCTGGTTTCAATGCTGGAGTCTGAACAAAAGAGAAGTTTCCTTCTCTTGTGCCCTTACCTTGATGAGAAAATACTCTTTATTTTGCAGTTAGGGCTTCTTTTACCTTTTAAAACACCAACAAAGGCATCTGTTGTGAAAGCCCCATGCACAGAGAGGGACACAGAGGGCATCTGTGTAAAGCTGCGATCCGTGCAGCCTGAGGTAGAGCTCTGCCTGTGTCGGTGACAGGCTGTCATCTGCTGCAGAAACACGGGGGAAGAGAGAGGAGGGGACCGTGATGGCTTTTTTGCCAGTGGCAACCTACTGAAAAAGACTCAGAAAGGGGAAGGGTGAGCAGGGTTGCTGTCTTTATTCCAGCAGCAGCTCCATTTGTAATCCCCTTGCAAATTCATTGCTGTTCAGGCAGACTTTCGGCAATGTAGAGTGGCCTCAGTAGGAACTTGTCTAGCACCAGGGCTTAGCAAAGGCAGCAGGAGCACGTCTGGAGTCATGCTGGTGGTATTATTACTCTGTTAATATTTTGTTTGTTTTATTAGATAGCATACATATGTTAGCTTGTCATTACCTTCCTCTCTGTGTGTTTGATTTATTAGTAAAGGACCATCATAAAATTATCAAGCTATCTTGCGAACAACAGCTGGCTTTAGCAAACACTCAGTCATCTTGGTTTTAAGTAAAAACAGACTTGAATTCAGCCCTGCATTAAGAATAATGGAAAATGGTATGTGATGCTTCAGCAGAGACTGCTGAGCCTGGCTGTTAGTTTGGTAGGAGCCAGCATTCATCCATGTTCAGGACAAACAGACTCTCCCCTCCCTCTACCTCGAGGAGGTAGAAACAGCATCTCTGAGCAAGTTAGTGAAACGCCAGGTGCATGAGACACTCTGAAGTTGGTTGCTTGTGCCTCTGCCCGCCACTTACTCAAAATAGATGTACAAATGGAGTTTTAAAATATTGTGACAAAAGAAAAAGAAAAGCAAAAAGAAATTTCTTAAAAAGAAATTGAGAAATGGGGGATTAGGTGTCTTCTCACCCTTGCACAATTTTGCACCTGGAACGTACCAGTGATACCTGGTAGCATGGCAATGAACAGACCTACCCAGCTGTGCAGAAATTAACCCTTGCTTCTGTTAACACAGTCTCTACAGTTATTTTGGAAGGACAGCACCAGCTTTTGTGCACTGCTGGAGGTGGTCAGATGTCTTGGGTGACGGGCCAATTTGTCACCCACCCTCCCTGAGCTACCAGCACATGCTGCCTGATAGTGGCTGAGCTTTCTGATAAATACCTGGCTGTCCACAGCCTGGGTCTGCAAAATAATCCAATCATCCTTAATTACTAGTAGGCTGTGCAAGAAGTGGCCACGATACATTTGGATAAAGCAGTGTTTATGTACTGCTGAACCACCTACCCTCCCATCCTTCCCTCTTTTAGAGGTGCTCTGCTTTATTAATTGTGGGGTTCATTTTGAATTTTTCCTGACTTGCTCATTTAACAGAACCAGATTGGGCACAGAGCAGTGGAAAAGGCAGAACAAAGGGGACAGCTGCCTCTGTTGGGAGGGAAGAAGGGCAACAGGAGAGAGGTAGAGAAGTGGTGATAAGCAGCTAGGGTGTGTAATCTCTCTTCTGGCTTCAGCAGCAGCTGGACCAGTTTCCAGATCACAGCCTCCACAGGGACTTTTTGTGCTCTGCAAAATATAGGGATCACTCTTCCCTGAAACAAAATTTCTGCTTTCCTGCCTTTTACTGCCATCCTGAAATACCTCTGCTGCCTCGTACAGGAGGTTAGTTTATTTCTGTTTGGGGTTGGAGTTATAATATTGTGTAGCCTGCAGACACTTCGTGCTTTGTCACTGCTGCCAAATGTCTCCCAGCCATTTTCCACCGCGTACAGCATGACCCCATCACCACGTGGCTGAGGAGTAGCACGCATTACTTGTTGTTTTATTTTCTCACTACTACCGCCCAGGGAAATCAGCCATTCTACAGTAAGTGTCTTTAAAAGTCCTGAGGTTTTACTCAAATTCACCTTTCTAAGTAGTCTGTGATAATCCTGTTGGAAAATGACTCTGTAACTCCATTTGCAATCTTACTCCTTCCACCCATAAAGAAAGAGGGTAAAGTGATACTTCACTTATTTCCTCCAAATTAAACGGTTTAGAGATCCTATGTTATTAACCTGCAAATACTCACCTGGAGAGTCAGAAAGCCCCTTCTGTTGCCATCATAAATGCGGTGCTGAACTTTCTGCATTTGCCTGCAGGTTGCTGTAATTTCGGTCTCCTGCCATTTCTACAGGCGTTGCCACAGGACTGAGGACTATTAGCAATTTAAGGCTGATTCCCACAGTAAAACTCCCCAGCAGTGGGAGCTGTGCTTTCTGTTTGAATCCTCTCTCCCTCCTGTGCAGGTATCGCTGCGTGAATGCAAGTCACTGGTTGCTTTAGCAGAAGCCTGCGATGAAACTTCTGTTTGCCACCTGTGTTTTAAGACCCGCTCAGCCTCAGCCTCTTACCATTCTTCTGATTCCATCACTTTGCCTATGAATACTAACTGGTCCCTTATGCATTGTTCACATTCTCTCCAGATTGGCTGTGTTCTGTGAATTTTTCATATTCCAGCCAAGCAGGCAGGAATTGATTATTTTTTAAAATTATTATTATTATTTTTTTTTATTTCTGTCTGCAAGAGTTTCTGCAATCCTCACTGGCTCTGAGGGCAAGGTCTTTCTGCAGGATCTCAGCAGATGCGTTGTCTGCTGCTTGGTCAGCACAGCTGGTCAGCGCTGCCTTTGCAGCTTTGCATGGGCTTTAGCTGCCTTTGTATGTGGGAATGGTTTTCTGCCCCTCAGGACTGATGCATTTACCTAAATATGTCCTCAGTAGAGCATTCCAGTTTTTCAGTAAGCTGTAAAATACCAGGGTTATAATTCTCCCCCTCACTTTCTATAAAACCAGAGTGTTCTAACCAGACAAGACATCTTCATCTAATTTTGCCCCATTCTCTCCCCTGCTGTCAACCACAGGAGGTTTTTCTTGCACTTCCAATTCAGAATGCTGTGTAATTTTGCTTTCATTTAGCCTCTGAACTTTCTCTCTGCTGTCAATGTTCCTCGGGTAGCATCCTGCCCTGGGCGCTGCTGCTGCTGCGGTTTTGCTCCCCCAGTACCTCTGAGGAACGTGTGGAATTAAAGCAGGCACCTCTGATTTCTAAATAACTGCATACATCCTCACGTGGCTTATTGTCATGACATCAATGCTTGCGTGTTAGAGTCAGCATTTCAGGAATCCACTACAATTCCTTCACAAAACTAGAGACACCTCATGAGATAAAGAAGTAACTTGCAAGTGCAGGAGAGCAAGACAAGAGAGATTACCGGAGAGGAGTCCTACTAAAGGCTCCTTGAAGAGGGGAGTCAGTGGTAGGAGGGTTTTGCTCAGGCAAGAGGACTTTGCCCACACCAGTCATCAGAAGGCCGCCAATTAAAGGCAGGCTCTCCACCATGCTGGCTTTTGATGACAAGGGTAGCTGCTCAGGAACGTAATCAATCTGGTGCCGTACTGGCAGCACCCTGGGCTTGGTGCGCACACACCAGTGATGCGGAGCAGCGATGTCTGGCTGGGCAGCGGCCCCAGCAGAGCCTGGGATGAGTCCAGGCACATTCCTTCTGGGGTGTGCTGCCTTCGTGGTCAGGTGCCACAGGAAAATGTGTGTCTGTAAAAGGGAAATAAAGAAATCCCAGATCTTCCCCACCAACACCCAAAACCCCTTCTTGCTAAATGAAGTGCGTTATTAGGAAACCTGAGTTTCTGGACTCTGGTTAAAAGTGAGTCATCAGAGCTGCAGGGGATGATTTTTTAAGTTTGTAACCCTTTGGAAATCTCCCAACGGTGTGACTTCCCAAAAGCAACTTATGAAGACCGGTTCAAGAAGTCTGAACATATTTGCCATGCATATCATTGCATGCTTAGCTCAGCTAAGTATGTAAAGCTGTGAAATATTCTCATACCAATGAGGCTACTCAACTGATACAACTGCAAAAAATTGCCCTGGTAGTTTGACAGGTGGGTGGTTTATGGGTTTTATTGACTTCTGAGCTGGACTTTTCCCCTCCGTTCTCACAGTGTGACAAGAGTGAAACCCACCATAGAGGATGAGACATTTAATGGTAATGTGACAAATGTGGAGAATGGCACCTAGGAAGTTTTTGGGATGTGGCACGGGCGCATGTGATGTACATGTGCACCTGTGAAGAACATGGGACCCTCTCAGTTCTCACACACAAGAGGACATCGAGCAGTATGGAGAAGTGGTGGATATGAGGCTGTCTCACCTCGGATGACATTATTCCCAGAGAATAAGTCATGGCTTGGGTTCATTTTTGTGTGTGACTGAAAGAGTCTTGTGACTTGGGTTTGGTTTGTACAGAAAAGCAATTTTTTTTTTTTTTTTTTTTAAATCTAGTTCAAGGAGCACTGTAAAGATCATGAAAATCAAAATTTTTGCCAGAAAGTGACAGTGGGTTGTGTAGCGTAGCAAAAAATAATGACATGGAAGCCGATGTACCACCTGCCAGAAAAAGCAGAGTTCCCCTGTGTACGTTTTCTCTCATTAATAAGTTTGCATCAGAAATGCATTCACTGAATATTTTACGTTGCTGGGTTCTTGGGAGGAAGATAAAATCAGGGTTTATATTGAAGAGCAAAGGAAGGATGGATGCCATCTTTTGGGGATGGCGCAGGAGGCATCACCGCGCACTCTGATGCCCCAGAGTCTCTATCATACATGACACGTTCTCCTGTGTACCAGTGTGGAGATGCTGAGAGGATCCACTGTGCTGTGCTTGGTTGGAAAAACCCATGTCTGATTTCTGTCTGGCAGTGAAAAGAACCCTTCACAAAGCCAGAGTTGCTGAAATCATGTTGATAAATGGATGGTGATCAGGTCTTTTACCAAACCCATATGTAATAAAGCTCTGCAAAGTATCTTAAAAACCTGAGAAAGAGAAGCTATGTAAGAAGCATGTTCTAGGCATATGCAAAGTTTTGCGTCTTGGTATCAACCGACCAAAGTTGGGCATAATGTTCTGACATCAAGAGAAATGCAATGGAGTGATAAAGGATCTCTAACTAAAAGCTTGGGGCTGCTTCATGAGGCCATTTATTACTTTCTTTTTTTTTTTTTTTTTCAGTAGGAAAAAAAATATCAAAGAGTTTTATTAGGTGAATAAAAAAAATTGAAAGTTAGCTAGGAAAACATTCCAAGGTTAGGACTGCTACAGTATAAAGAAGGAATTTAACTAAGTACAGCTCATTAAAAAGGAGTCAGATGTCTATAAAAAAAAACATTAATTTCTCACTGCACTTGAAATCTCTGTTAAAATATGTTCTATTTATACATGTGATTGCTTGTTGCTTAATTTCTGCAGGTTTCATGACATCCTTTTAAAGTCAATTTAAATAATTTCCAAAAGTGTCTTTTTTTCTGTGATCTATACTGGAGTTTTAGCCACCAGAGTATCTTACATTATTCTGTTATCACCATGCGGGCTTGTGTTCTCTCTCTCTTACTTAGGGTCTAGCAATGAAATATGAATATGAAAGAGTATGTTTAAGTTTGGAGAATGTATTTTTGAATACACAATACCAACTTGTGCGGGTACAGACACCTTTTCGCTTTGGTATATTTTGTAGGCTGACAATTTAACCTTTAATATTTAACCTTTTCTGGAATTAAAATGAAAACTTCATTAAAAGGTTCAGGCTTGTATGAGTAGAGAAAATGTCTGTAGTGCTGTAAACCTCACTGTGTTTATTAAAGTCATTAAAGAACGGGAAAATAATAGGGTGGGGGCATAATTTGCACTGAAAAATATTAATTCATCTAATATTGGGAAGTAAGGGCTGAAAAGAATCACAGAATCACAGAATCACAGAATTTCTAGGTTGGAAGAGACCTCAAGATCATCGAGTCCAACCTTTAACCTAACACTAACAGTCCCCACTAAACCATATCCCTAAGCTCTACAAGAGTCACATGTCACCAAATTTCAGGAAGAATAATGCATGAATAAATAAAATCCCATAAGGATTAAGTTAAAAGGACCCTTAGCTGTACCCACACTGAAGGAAGAAGCGTGTTATGAACCCCCACACTTTTCAGATGTCGTCTTCAGAGAAGTGTGATGGCCGTGGCTGCTCACAGGTGAAGGAGCCCATTGACTTCACTCAACTCCAGGAGACCTGGTGTGATCTCACGCTTTCAAAGGAAGAAATAATGAGAAGAAGGTTATATTTTTATTGCTGGACTACGATGTGACAAGTTGAAGTCACATGCTGCTATTAAGAGCAAAACCCTTCGTGTGGAGAGAACTAGAGTGTGCACAGACAGGCCACTGATGTGTCTACAGATGGTATCAGTCAAATATCTAGTCCTCGTATTTGTTTTTCTTTTTCTGGTGCACTACTGGCCCTATACTTATTGCAAATAGTTGCCTTGATTAATTCTGAAGAATACCAGTAAATGTTTTATTTGTATTCTTTATATTTTTTTTCTTCCTCTCATTAGTATGAGTTCCTCCTTTGCTGTTAAAATATAAGAGATCAGAAGTGATGCTTGAATAAACACTGTAGTAATTTATGTAACGCCGTGGCAGTTTCAGATATTCAGCATCATCCAATGTTCCACTAGGTGGAATTTCAAAAGCTGGCTTCCGTGTTTCACACCTGCAAACTACAGCAATATCGAGTAGGAAGCACTGTGTGCCTGCAATTAATTCTGAATGCAGAAGTGAAATCTGGCACCATGCATCAAAGAGCTTGGAGGCCGTTTCTCTGGTTATTTGCTCAGCTGACTGTATTTGATCAGAGCTGATGTCCTCAGCGGTGTGGTGAGGTTGACATACTTACAGGAATCTGAGTGCATTACTAATTGCGGTCACATTGCAGAATGAATAAGTCCAAGGCTTTTCCGTGCCTCTTTCAGTGCTTTCCACTGTGAAAAACAGAATGAGCATTGGTTGATTCTTTGTGATCCACCTGGAACTGAGACATTTATATTTAAATTCCATGTAAACAAGGCTCCAATTTAGATTTCAAGGCTACTTGCCTTGTTGTATTTAGACCTTTCTCATCTTGCAGCTTGCACCTCCATGGGACTGACTGCATCCCAAGTAATTGTCAGTCTCAACTCTCATGCTCACAGTAGTTTCTTTGTCCCTTGCAGATTAAGATTTTCTGAAGAAGTCCTGCTGAAATCCCTCCATGCAGTTTTATCCAGTTTTTCATAACTGATTTTGCTTCTCAGGGTGTTCCTTTCATGCCTGTTTTCTGTATAGCTTGATGAAATTAAAAGAAATAAACAAACAAAAAGCATAAAAATGCAGGGGTATTACCAGAAATGTGTTTAGTAACAGGACTGATTCATGCCCAGAGTACAATATGAATAAGCAGTGGGACTGCTTATATGATTAAAACACTCAAAGTTCAGTGCCTTACCCCTGTATATTTTGTTGAAATGTACCACACTGCTCAAAGAGAGAAAGTAGTCTCTCTGGAAAATGTTTGGAAGTATCTGCATTTTTCACACCCTTTGGATCTATTACTACTAATAATGGTGCCAGTTTCATAGTCTTGTGAGAGGAAGAAGGAAAGTGGAAAAGAAGCACTGGTCACCCTCCTACCACACTGAGGACTGGCCGATGGAAAAATGCTCTGAGCAAATGGCAGAGGAATATTTGTAAATAGGGACAAACATAGAAGTAATAGCTGTTTTTGGGGAGCTGGCTAAGCATAGAGCACCTCTAGATGTCACTGTAACATTGTAAAATGTAGGTAAGGGAACACTACAAAGCTGACAGGATGGTTTATGTGCTCTGATTCATGGTAACTGTTTCGGTCAGCCTGTAATAAATTAATGGATCATTGGAAATGCTGTTACCAGACATTGATTAACAGCAAAAATCTTTTTTCAATATGTCAGTAAGACTGTTACTAAAATTTTAGTAGAATATTAAATATTTCTAGTTTTCTTTTAACTAACCCAGTTTTAACAGCAAAAGCTAGTGCAGGGTAACAGCTCACTTCTGGAAGGCTTTTCTTTCAGTCCCTGAGGCTCAATCCTGATCTTTTCTGGGCTGTTTTTAAGCCAACAATGATATTGATTACAACTGAGATCATTTATCTTGCTTTACACCAGTACCAATCTAATCAGCTTGGTAGTGATTAAAACAAGCACCATTGATCATAGGAGAAGCATGAGTTAGATCATAGAGTATTTGGATTTGACCAAATAAATCAGGCTGCAGCTTCCTGAGGAACAATGCAACATGAACACTGTACGCACTAACATATCCATTGCCTTCTCCACAGGACATCAAAGAAAAGTCACATTTAAGTGAGATGGGAACAAATTCTACAAAAGAGAAGAAACCTCCAGATTCAACAGGTTAGAATTTATTATTATTATATATATTTTTTCTGATCAGTTTCTTGTCCTAAGGGTACAACTGCAGAGCCCTTACTTCTTCACAGAAATAGCCCTTACTCTCCTGAACAGCTCTTGTTTGGGTTACATGCATGCTCACCAACATGAGTGAGAGTTGTCCAAATAACATCATGTTGCCATCACATCCAAGCAACTTAACTTGTCATGTGCCTGTGCACATAGTGACAAACTGCTCAAAGAAGTGCTTCGCATAAGGACTTTATTAACCTGATAATAAATCTGAGTGAGCAAAACATTTTCCAGTGCTATGTCTGAAAGGAAAGAATCTGTGGCCCGTGACATCCCAGTTTTAAAGAAAAAGTACTCTGCTGAAGCTTATAACCCATCTCTTGCTTAGGAGACATTTACACTGAACATGAAAATAGGAGAGGAAAGCAAGTGCCTAGTTCAAAAAGCAATGGAAGTTATGCTGAGCATGCAACTCCTACTTTAATACCACTACTGACTGTCAGATTCCTTCTTGATCTGTTTACTTATAGAGGGGGCCATCCAGAAGAGCCAGTCCTGCTCTCATGAAGAAGAAGTTGATAAGCTCAACAAGGAAAATGCTGAGAGGGAAAGTTCTGTTCTGCTTCAAATGGATCCTCCCAGACTTCATCATGAAGGGCCAGAGCAGAAGCAAGAAAAATTGGCTTTTGAAAGCTGTAACAGACACAGGAGGGGTTCTGTTCAGAAATCCTTCACTACAGAAAGGCAACAAGAACAAGAAGCTCTTGATGATGCTTGTCAAAGGATAACTGGGCAGGAAATAGAGAGTGAGTCCCCAGCAGATGGGGAGAGGAAGGAGGAACATCAGGTGTCCGTAGCTGAAAAACAAGAAGAGAGGAAGAATGAAGGGGAAGGAGTTGCTGATAAGAATGAAAAAGAGGATAAGGAACCACCAGCACTATCTCCAAATCAAGATGAGGCAGGACAAAGCCAGGATGAAGAGGCAACAGAGGGAAGGTAAGATCTGAAACTTAGGCTATACATTCTTAAGAGATACTTGCTTTAGAAAAACACATAGTTCAAGTTTCACATCAAAGTGGCTGCTTAATATAAATATTGGTGAAAATACAGCCTAATACAAAAGTGTAAAATAGTTTACCTGTCTGAGATCTAAGCTCTAAACTGAAATTATACCCTAAGAACAGACAGGCAATCTATGGTACTGGCAGTGTGCTGTGATGATTTGCTTGGGAGAAAGGTTAGGATGATGGGAAATGAGACGCTATTCTTCATCTTTGAGGAGAATTCTCCCACCCTGCCATGTTTATACATTGCAGCATCATGTAACCTGTGAGCAAAGTAAGGTTAGGTTAGGCCACGTACCAACTGGTAATTAAGTTACTACAACATTTAGTAACTTGGTAATATAAAACTGTGAAACTTTGCCCAGGCAATTAAACTGATAAACTTGTTTACTGTAATTCTTTCTGTGCTGCATTTATATTTAGCCCTTCAGGGATAAACCAGTTTAAGCTCTCAGGAACCTATATGAACAGAATGAAATCCCAGTCCTCTCCCATTGCTTTAAAGGTGAGATTGATAGCCAAATGTTAAAACCAGTAGAATTCAAGTGGGCATTTCAGTAATGGACAATCATTTTGCTGTCATGATTACTTAGAGGTCATTTTATTCCTCTAAGTGAATATTAAACCAGTTTGTTTGATCTTATTATTTTACACCATGACACAAAATAGCCTAATGCTATCTGAATGCAATATGTGTCTGTGTGTTTTTCATGAATATTTCTAAATTTGTTCTGCTTTATGTGTACCTTACTCTAATGCCATGTTTTGTCCTTGCAGGTGTAAAGGCTGCGGAAAAGGTACAGGAAATTATAGTTCAGTCACTGAGCAGACTCGTCAATTTGGGCATAGTAGTAGCATCGGGTGAACATTGAAGGCCTAGTCAAAGACGACAACAAAGCAGGCTAGATGCAGAAAGTGCTGGTGGCATATGTAAAACTGAAAAAAGAACTTCTTACAGGAAGTAGTCATAAAGGGAAAGCCCAAACATTTGATTCCACTGGTATTGAGAGTGATGGTTGGGCAAAGACATCTGAAAAAAGAAATGACATCATGATTAGGGGGAATTATTAGGGGGAAAAGAAGAGCATGGTAACTGCAATGGGAAGCAGTTGTTTATGGACCACATCCTAAACTGGTGGGAAATACCATGGTTCTGTTCGCTTGCCTCAAATTATACTGAAATTTAGTGCCTGAGGTGTTTGCTCATCTTTTCTTAGAGGCTTCCGTTCTGTCAGAAATTAGTAGTAACTGATTTGCTTCTCCCACAAGTACTCCACTAATAGCATCTTCATTCCTTCTTCTTTTAATGACAGTGAGCTAACACTTGTAGATATAAAGTGGTGGGAGAAATTACATCATATGTGGCAAAACTGGTTGACCTGTGGAAGTACTAAGAACATGTGTTAACACAGAGTCTACGATGTTCCAGACATAGACTGCAAAACCAACTTTCTCCTGTTAGTACCACTGCAATCTGAATTGAGAACAACTGCAGTCTATATAATAAAGAAATACATACTGTTGTGTGGGAGCTTGACTGATGCTGCCAAACAGTCAGATAAACGGTGTTCAGGCAATGAACTCTGGAGCAGAGTGAAGCAGAGATTTCTAACATTAGACCTTTTGCTTGAGGATTTCAGTGCTTATCCCTGCATATGAAATGATGGAACATCATGAGGTGGTGGCCTGATGCATTTGAAGCTATATGTATGTGCATGTGCACACATAGGACACAACAAATTTCTTTGCTTTGGGAGTGGAGGGTGGAGTGGGGAAAGGAAACAGTTATTAAATGTCTGTGCTAGGCTCTTAGATTGGGTAGCAGAAATAAGAGATAATGTACTAAAACTGTAAACTCCGTTATCTGTCTTAAGCTTTTGTAAATTGTTACCGGTGGCATTCATATTAGTTTCTCTTTATTGGAGTAACTTGCATCTGTAAGAGCAGAACATTCTTTAATAGGGAGAAATTCCCTTTGGTGTGCAGGAAAATTAAAACTGAGGGTCTGTCATTGAGAAAATCTCAAAGGCTAAAACTTTGGCACATAACCTAGCCTCTTTAAATGAGCACTTCCTTGCCCAAAGTTTGGTCACACTTGAGAGGTGAGCTTTCCAAAACCCATATTCTTCTGTCACTTACATGCTGGGACTCTTGGAGTTTGTGCCATTATGGTCAAATTCTTCCTGTAGGATAGAGGTTTTCTGGGCAAGTTTCGGGTCTCAGTAACATGCAAAGACTCATACTCAAGGACATGCAATTCAAGCTCTGTAGAATGCCAAGTAGGTGGCAAACTTCCAGGAGTCCCAGCTTTTCACAATTCCTTGACCATGAACTAACTTCCTGACCATGTAAGTTATTAATACTGTCAAAAAAAAATCTAGGTACACAGCTGGTGTCCTGGAAAAATGGACGTTCACTGTGAATAAGGACAATCCACTGTTACATTAATGACCAAAGTGTTCCTGCCAGCTACATGCTGTCATGGGTTTTTTGTTTGTGTTTTTAATCATTTTCACTGGAGTAATGACCGGTTTAAAATTGCTCAACAAGACCCACACAAAAGGGAGCCAGCATTCCAGACCAGAGAGCTCATGTTGAAACACTGTGGCTCTAGCCCTCCCAACCAGTTGAAGAAGTATTTGTCACCTTGGTCAGCCAAAGGTTGCTCTGGGGATTATCAATCAAATGAAAAACAACATGGGTATGAAATTGAAATGGCAACACCCTGCAAAAAATCCAAAGAGAAATTAGGCATGCAGGGCTGGTCTCCAGCAGGGATTTTGACATCAGCATGGCAGAATGGTCCAGCATGTGAAGGTCTGAACAATAATACTGGAGATCTGCATTTGTGTCAAAACTCTGTAGCTGCTGCAGGGTGTTCATGGGAAACCATCTCTTCCCTGTGTCCCTTTTTAGCCTTTATCTGCCTTCTTTTATTAAGCACAGAAACTCTTCAGAGCAGCATGTGTCCTACCACATTGGGCCCTGAGCCATAGTGGAAATCCCAGGTGCTACCTGCCAGGATGAAACTCCATCATGTTCACAAGCTCGAAAGGCAATCTTTAAAGGCAATGACCATGCTAGGGAGAATGACAAGTTGTGTCAATCAGATTGTCAGTAGGGAAGGGGTTTCTGCACCATGAACACCATAAGGTGTTTCCATGAAGGGAAATGACCTCTTCTAGCTGCGCTTGCAGGAGATCTCATTCTCTCTTCCTTCCCCAAGAGAGAATTACAGTACATACTCACCTATTAACAGTCCCTGAGGGAAAAAATATCTGATTAGAGAAAAAGCCAGACTCCTTCCACAACATCTAAGCAAATTGTTCAGGCTCTTTGTGGGCATGAAGCTACAATGGCTTAGTCTAGCTGTCTTCACCTTGCCTCTTGCTATTCTTGCAATGCAAAAAAGTGCTAACTAAATAAGGAGTGCTTGTCTTGATAGGTAGCTCCCAATTACAACACCCTGTTTTCTGAGCCAGAGCTCTGGAGTAAAACGCTTTCTAAATAACAAAGAACTATCTATATAACTTACAGTAGGTATATTCAGTTCTTAACTTATTTGGGGGGAAGAGGGACTAAAATATATGAGACATATATGAGCATTGCTTGTGACCTCTCATATGCTGTTTTTTTTGTTTTTGTTTTGTAGATGATAGTTCTACTCCACCAGCACCGTTTGATCACCGGATTGTCTCAGCCAAAAGGGTGGGGATCAGCAGTTATTATAACGTCAACAAGAATGAAATCCTGGGAGGGTAAGTCAAGTGAACCCAATCAACACAAGAAGCAAGGCAAAAATTTACAGCCAGACACCCCAGGAGGTGAATGGAAGCAACATGCCTCACTAGAGTCAAAGACGTGAAAGTCTAAGCTCTAACAGTGCTTTAGAGAGGAATGAAAACAGGAGGCTGATTTTACTGTGTGAGTGAATTTTGTCTAAAGGTTTGGCACCACCAGACTTGGCTTGTATTTGGTGTTGTTCTAGGTCAGCCAGCTGCCCTCAGGCTCTGTGACGGTGCTCATATGTTGCTGTAGTACTTCACATTGCAGCCAGCAGAATGTAGAGACATGTAGGTTTCTCCCCCTTAGTGCAGCCCATCCCTGACAATACATGCACGTTTTCAGATAGATCAGAAAGCTAATCTGCCAGGCCATCTTGCTTGATGAGAGTTGTTTGATCTCTCATGATGACATAATTTAGGATAGGGTGATATAATTTCTGATAGCAGTGTGGTCTTAGCAGCTGCTAATGAAATCACATCCTTCCCTTGGAGTAGAATGATGACATGGAGAGAGGCAGATTGTACACTTAAGTGAGTTATTATCCTTACAGTATGTATGACTGTTAGCTTGCCTGGGATACCTCATAACGTATTAAAAGCTTATAGATGTAATGAAGCAAGTATTACTGAATCATACAAATGGAATATCAGCTAAAACAGTGTGATTTTGGTGCACCTAATGAGTAGTAACAAGTTTAATGTACACAGCAAAATAGCAATGATAGAGCAACTGAAACGGAGCTCATTAGGGAGAGGATAATTTCTGTTGTGCATAACCTAGTTTACATTCAGGACCAACACCAGCACCACTGGATGATTTTTTTTTCTTTTTTTTTCTTTTTTTTCTTTTTTTTTTCCCTAGAGGGCGATTTGGTCAAGTGCACAAATGTGAAGAAAAAGCAACGGGTCTCAAGCTAGCAGCCAAAATTATAAAAGCCAGAGGTGCTAAAGAGAAGGTTGGTTGAGTCTTTTTTCCGTAATGGATTCCACATTGTTCTTCAGCTACAGGTCTGGCCTGTTTTGCAAACCTCATAGCCATCCGGGGTTTGCTTTCACAGGAAAGACATGCATAGCATCCTTTCCATGACAGCTGTGTCATTAATGGCATTCAAGGGTGGGATTTGTCTCAGCCATCTGTCTAAGGCATAGCTGTCTGCGGCCAAGCTGATCACTGAGAATCCCCTTATAGTCAGTGGAGAGATTGGCATTATTGGAGCCAAAGCATGTAAAATAGTTGGGCTGAATGGAGGTACCAGTCTTTCTCCCCTGACTGCAAAGGAAGGTTTTGAGGACTGTCTTGGACATTTCTTACACATATTGATTTTTCATACCTACGGCTGGTTGAAACAAATCCTGTTTCACTTCTCTCTTTTCTTTACATATCTTTGAACACACCAGTTGCCCATCAGTGCTCTCGCTCGTTCTTTCCCCTCCCTTTTTCTCTTAATATATAACTGAAGCAGTCCCCTGCTCAGGCTATGAGTTCAGTCCAGAGATATCTACCACTGCCAGAGCAATCAAAGGCAAACCCTGGGTATGGTTGCTGTGAATGAAAACATGAAGATAATGTACATGTTTGGTTCAAACTGATGATGTCCTGGTTCATGTAGCTTTCTGAGAATAAAGGCTTCTGAAACAGCACTCATGATTCTTTACAGGATGAAGTGAAGAATGAAATAAGTGTCATGAACCAGCTGAATCACGTGAACCTCATCCAGCTGTATGATGCCTTTGAATCCAAAAATGATATTGTCCTAGTAATGGAATAGTAAGTTTGTTTTTATCCTTCCCTTTCTGTCTTTACCACTTTTGCTGGAATTATCCTTTTCCTTCTTACTTTCTCTTGATATTAGAAACAAGGCTTCTAACAGGTGAAAAGATATAAAAGATGTCCCCAGGAATAAAAAATAAAAATAAAAATTCAAGAATTCAAGAAAAAGTTGTCCCATGGAACCATTTATTCATTTTTTTCAAGTGATGGTCCACACTACTGGTGCTTTAAAACCACTACCCTATTTAAAGAGCTGTTATATAGATTCTCTTTAATTTCATATGGTATTTTGTGTCAGATAAGAAACAGACATCTCAGAATATCTCCAGTTCTGTGAGGCAAATGAAAAAACATCTTACAGTGAAGAGGAGCCAACTGTACACGTTGTAGATAATCTTTATATTGGGTCTCCAAAAGGATTAACCTGCCTTTTATGCTAGTTTATCAAGCTAATTGGGTTCAAAATTGCTGCATTAAAGTCAAGATAAATAGATGTTTTAAGGAAGCCAAAAATAATGTAATTAAAACAATGAAATACATGGGAAAAGGTTAGAAGTCATATGATCTTGACTCTTCAGTATATTCTCATATAGCCCTATGAATTTGATCTACAGGTTTAGCATAACACAAAAGCTAAAAGTCTGTGCAGATATGAATTGGAGACATTCTGAAATGTAATAAGAAATTAAGAAGTCATTTTCACTGATTTTTTGTTGCTTCACATTCAGATTTTGGATCATGTTCCCCTTAAACTCTGAGGGAGAAGACCAAGTATTTAAATGCAGATTGTCTAGCATATTGTCTTGTTTTAATATGTGACTTCATTAATTCCACTGGTACAAAATTACATCCCAAGATGTCGTATCTGAATGGATGGATGGGAGACTGGGCTCCCAAGCCTTGAAGAAGCTCAGGACAGTATGCATCAAAACCCAGTACTTGGAAAGTTCAGATCAGAGTACAAGCTCATATTGCACACCTCCCTGACTGTGAATGATTAAAATAGTCAATAGTATAAATTATGTATTACTGTAACTACATGGGTTTGGATTTGGGCTTGGTCATCACTTCATTGTCTTTCTCTCGTCAGTGTGGAAGGAGGAGAATTGTTTGACAGAATTATTGATGAAAACTGCAATTTGACAGAGATGGATACTATTTCATTCATAAAACAGATCTGCGAGGGAATTCAGTACATGCACCAAATGTACATTCTTCATTTGGATCTAAAGGTAGAGAACTGACATGTTTGTTTTGTGCAGTGACAGCTGTAGAAATTCTCTATCTTAAGGGTAGGCTATACAGCTTAGCAGATTCCCATGGCAGAAACAACAAATGTCCTTATTCTGCTTTCCTTAAACTGATGGGTATTTACTTTAACCACATTGAGATCAGTTAAATCATTACAGGGGTAAGTAATTTAGATGAGAAATGTGGTCACATGTCATCAAGCCCTATAGCTCTTGAGTTTTCTACAGAATTATTTTACAGAAAGCCAGCAACTGGCTACAATATCTTGGAATTTTCAATTTTGATATTTGGATCTCAAGATACTGTGCGACTATTACTTAATTCAGCTGCACAAGATCTCTGTCTTATGCATCAGCCATGGGAATTAACTGCATTTTTACCATGCAGAAGCCAAGGCAAGAGTGAGTGGAGGGTCGTTTGAGGGTCATTTGTGGTCAGTGAAAACCCAGCATATCTTTCTAAGGTCTATGCCGCACTGTTGTGGTCACGAAAAGGCATCAGTAGATAGCCAGCCTGAGGGAAAATACATTAAAATGTACTTGCTAAAATTGAACCAATAAAAAACAGGCAGTGGCTGATGGAACAGATACAGCATCTCTGTGTTGGGTTTAACAATAGCTGCCAGTACAGCTGAAAGTCCAGAAAAGGGTAGCAGATTCTCCATCAGGAGCTTGCTTAGTTTTGTGAACTATTTAACTGTATACACAAAATTTCCTGTTATTTCTTTCCAAAAATGAATTCACCAATTGCATGTTCTTACACTAGTTGATTGCTAATGGTTGACTGTCACCCCTCAGAAAGCATGTTGTAATGTTATTTTTCATTAAGCTGGACATTTAAGCTGCATCTTTTTCCCTTAAACCAGGTTTTTATCAAATAAAAGACATGTTTCTTACCATTATTTAGTGCAGGAATAAAAGGGGATGATGTCTTAAGTTTTATGACTGGTTATAAAGCCCCCTAATGATCCCTGAGCTTTACAAGAAAGCAAAAGGAAACAAAAAGCGCACAAGAGGGGTTTTTCATTGGTGAGATTTTTATTACAAGCACTGTTTTTGGCTTGTAATAACTGAGTTAACGTAGTACATCTTTAATGTTGTTAGCGTTTATATTATAGTACTGGTTAAGCAAATGAGCAGATGTTTATTGGGATCTGCTTCAGTTGCTGATCAATGACCAGACTCGCTTTTCTCTTTGTTTATAAACATATTGATAACTAGAAACCTGCCAAGAAAAATTTCACAAAGTTCTATGGGACATGCTAATTATGTTCTCTGAGAGAGGAGATGGTACAGTTTAAATATGAGGTGAGGTCAAACTGCTGACATAAAGACACATATACAATCCAAGAAATTCTTCCCAGAGACCTCTCTTCTCATGTGCTAGCCAGCTATGGCCTCTCCCTCCTGTTTTGTTTGCTCACAGACACATGAGTTTGAGGAAGAAAGCTTTAAATTGAATGAAATTCATCCTGACCATAATCATCCAGGACCTCAGAAACTATGGACATATGGTGTTTAAAAGTCCTACATGTAAAAAGAATTAGTAATGGTGACAAAGGTTAACTAATGTTTTAAGTGTTGAGGGCTGTTTTATTTCAAAGAGGACTCAAAGAGCAACAAGACAGAGTAGCTATAAAACTGCTGGCAGTGAATACGAGACTCTAATTTAGGTTTTTACATTTCAAAGACAATTGGCCAAATTCTATTCTCATTCCCTTCTGTATGAATTTGGACAAATTCTAGGAAGCCAGTGGATTCTTGCCAGAGAATGAAGAACTACACTTGGCCATGTGAAAATCCAGAGGGATTTAACCTGTGAATCCCACCTTTTCACAAAATCACAGAATCACAGAATTTGCTATAATATCTAATGAAAATGTGAAGTTGATGTGACTATTATAACATACCAGTGTTCAGTCAGACAGTTACTGCCACAACATCCATGAACTCAGAAACATAAAGCTAATATATAATCGTAAAAGATGTTGTTGTTTTTGTTTTTAAATTCCAATGTCAGCTTAATAAGGTGTGTAAAACCACAGTGCCAGCATCCTGAAACCTCCCTTTGGAAGTCTGCATTCTCTGTCCCACTTCCCCTAATGAGTTCTTATCTGAACTGCTGCCTTATGTCAAATTGAAATGCCAAGGAGAAGAAGCAGTTACAAGGCACAGAACACCCAACCTCGACTGCTATGTGATAGCAGGGGGGTACCCATGCAGAGAAATCTGACCAAGGAGGAAAGCAAAAGGTGCTTTTTTTTTATGCTACAGTTTGCTAAAAGCCCAATTTGTCATACTTGTTTCTCATTGATGTGTTTTCTGGTTTCTCTTGGCAGCCAGAAAATATCTTGTGTGTGAACCGAGCTGCAAATCAAATAAAAATTATTGATTTTGGATTGGCAAGAAGGTATGTGCTCTTGCTAGTTGTAAATGAACTAGGAAACAATTTATAAAGTATCACACCTCTGCAACAACGCATTTGACCCATAATGGTCTCCTACTGTTCCTGGGACAAGTTTAGTATGGATCTGTTAACAAGGGACATCTTTTAATATGGAATGAAGTTGAGTAAAAAAGTTTTGTTCTGAAGTTTTTTTGGGGGTGAAAGGTTGAAAGAGGTCTGATTCTGACTGAGCATGCACATAAGTATATTGGAACAGCTGAAAAGGACAAAAACGATGGTAACTCTTGTCTGGTCTCCAGCCCCCAGTGTTAAGAGGTTCTTCAAAAGAGGGTGTAAGAGGCCATCAAAGGCTGTTACAATATAACCCATGCTGTATCACTTTCTAGTTTAAGAAGATACCCTAACCTCAGTGAAGAATTCACTGGCTAAAAATTCCAGGCCTATGATATGGGGAAGGTTCAAAAGGATGATAAAAGCTGCCCTGAGGAGTCCTTGAAATCTGAATTTCTTCCTTTATTATGCCATTTGTTTTTGTCCTGAAGTATGACACAAAGCTTGCAAACCTTTTTTATTTTATATATGTGTACATTTATTATTACTATGTACCTCTGTTTGTCCTTGATTTCCTCCTGAAAGTCCTGTATGCTCCTGAAATCCAACTAGACAACTTACAACATAACTTTAGAGCGGTATTTGATGTCCTTTGTTAATGTTTCCTTTGCCTAGATATAAACCCAGGGAAAAACTTCGAGTTAACTTTGGGACTCCAGAATTTCTTGCTCCTGAAGTTGTGAATTATGAGTTTGTCTCCTTTCCTACAGACATGTGGAGTGTAGGAGTCATTGCTTACATGCTGTAAGTAGGATTCAGTCTCTGCTTTGTAAACTGTTTCTAGGTTAAAGTGTGTCATCCAAACACACTGTTATACTGGAAGACAGAATTTGTAGACAGAATAGAAAATGTAGGTTTCTTTCCAAATTCCATATTCAGGAATCTCCCCCCTTTTTCAAGCACCACAAACTTTTCTTCTTTGTTCCATTGAGCATCTCTCTTGAGCACTGGACATTACACTTCCAGAATAATGTAGACCTCTTGATAAACTGCCAGTACGTATGTACAAGAGTGGACAGTGGTCTGGAAAATGAAACAATGTGATGAAAGAAAATAATGCTTGGTTTGCTGGGGAACAAGGGTGATTGTTTAAAAATATAATAAAAGAGAAAATGGGAATGATCTGGAAACTTTCTTAGACAATAGAATGTTGCAGGGTGGGCCAGGAGTAACAGAACAATCATAGATGGCACATCAGATATTATGTAAAGAAATGGGCAAAGAAGGACTTAACTTATTTCTTTTTACTTTAGCCTCAGTGGATTGTCTCCCTTTTTGGGTGATGATGACAATGAGACCCTCAACAATATTCTGGCCTGCAGCTGGGATTTTGAAGATGAGGAATTTCGAGGTGTTTCTGATCAGGCCAAAGATTTCATCTCAAAGCTTCTCATCAAGGAAAAATGGTATATAATCACTGTGTCTATTTTTTATGTTTTTTTTTTTGTTGTGTTCCATGCCATTATGTCACAGTTGTATAACTTACACGGCTCCACTGCAGAATTATCATGACTTATCAAAGTTTTTAATGTTAATGTGAAATATTATAATGCCATTTCATTGATGTTCATTATGTACATAAAGTACTCTGAAGTTACATGAATGAGTTTTTGCTTTCATGTTATTGGTTTCTTAGATTAGCTGCCATCTGGCATACAGCATCCTGAAACAACAGCATTGCATGATGGCAGAACACAAAAGCTGTAGAAGATAATTGTTGGATTGCAATATTCTGGGAAAAACACTTAATACCATTATGGTTTTCCTTTAGCTGGAGAATAAGTGCAACTGCTGCCTTAAAACACCCCTGGTTATCAGACCACAAGCTTCACTGCAGACTCCAGGTCCCTAAATTTATATATCCTTGTGCGTTGCAGATCTGCTATTGCCTTCTCATGTTGCAATATCACTCTTTGCTTTGACATTTTTCTCACCTGTTTTTGAGTCCACCTTTCTGACATATTTCTTGCTACTGTGAGCCATGTGTGTCCCTTTGTTTTTACTTAGCTGTTATAATTTGCATGCTCACATTTGCTTATCAGTTATATGCTGCAAAGGCACAGGCTGCTCACCTGGTACGCTGCTTCCTATCAGCAATTTTCTTCTGGGGAAACCCTATCCTCATAGAAACCTTGCAACTCATTTCATCTTTGTGGCTCCTCCCCTGGTATTTTCCTGTTCGTACCTCTTGCACTTTTTAAACTAGTTTCACTAAGCATGCTGATGTTGCAATGTTCTGCCATTATATTAACTAGAGGTAAGATGGGACTGATCTTCAATTAATACTCCGATGATGGCAACTTTCTTTTTTGTTGTTGTTGTTTTTCACTAGAAGAAGGCTAAAGGCACCTGTGTGTCCCAAGCACCCCCGACTCCATAATCCCTCTGAAAGAGCTGCCAAACAGAAGGTTTGTATAGAGTCCTGAGTGTTTCTTCAGACATAAATACCGTAACTTCTGTGTGTAAGGGATCAATGGGAGGCCGAAAACCTTGCACAGTCCTAACTGCACAGGCCAAAATATATTCACCGCCACCGTCCTCACTGTTGTTTGGAAAGCATTCAAAACGTAAGCTGGCCCTATCACTTATACCAAGTCACAGCAATGTACAAAACCCCTCGTATATATGAAGCCATATGTGCTGCAAACCCTGGCCATTTTAGAGGGAATGGTTATGCTCCCCCTGACTCTCATGGGGCAGGATTTCACCCAATAACTTCTCAGTGTTGAAAGCTTTCAGGTTTTCATGCTGTGGTTAGGAGTATGGTTTTAAAGGGGTAGAAGTATGAAAAGTAATTACTTTTTAGCAACAGCCCAGGCCAGACCCCCAGGGCAGTTCCAGTAACTGTACTAAAAGAAAACTGAGGCACCCCCTAAAAGAAGCTGCTCCACACTTTAGAGGACACAATTCTGACAGGGTACTCCTCTGCCCTTTCAGCCTGTAGCAACCAGAACAATCTTGACAGCATTTCTCTGCCTTTTTTTTTTTTTTTTTTTCTTCTGGCTCCCTGTCTTTGCCTTTTCATTAACAAACTCTTCATTCGTGGTTCTCAGGCTGGCTTGGCTGCCTCCCCCAGGGTGGCCAGGGAGAAGCAAAGTCTGCTCTCATGTTCAGTCACTGGTCTTTGACCAAAGCATGCTCACTCAGCCACTTTGAAATCCGGCTACCTCAGGCGGCGCAGTATCTCCGTAAACCAGCACATCAATTCCCACAGCCCCGTTTACAAACTACCACAGAAGGTGGGGCCCCTGATGAAGCACCATGGGAACCACTCAGAGGTTCTGGGGGCATCTCTGGGCAAGACTCAGTGGAGGGTCAAGATGTGAACAAGGCTGAGAACACACACACTGTAAAACCACTTCCTTTTAATCATGCGTCATGCGTAACAACCAGGATACCAAAATAAAAGTGTTCCACTTCTCACCGCATGCAAGTTTTTAGTGCTGCCAACATCCATCATCCACTTGATAGGGCAGGAGATGTGGTGATTTTACTTGCAACGGGTTTTGTCCAGAAACATCTAAAAAAGACAGATTATTGTGAACGGTTGAAATTTTTGTTCTGTTTTGACTAAACATAGGATTGGCACAGATTTTCTAACAGTGTGGTGTAGTCCCACACAAGTTATTTATCTTTAAACGAACTATCTTAAGAATGAGAAGCTGCCTTTCCATGGTACACTGGAGGTCAGTGAAGGCTAAGGTTCTGTTCTTATCTCCTGCTTGCCCTGTGAAGCCACATAACTTCCTGATACGTAATGCCCCATCATCACCTTCTGCAGTGGGAATCCACTGGGAATGAATAGCTCTCCGTGATCCACAGCATTCGTCCCTGCTTCACTGGTGCTGGGACAGGTTACATGAAGCTTTGGTCCAATCACTGGTGCACTTCTACATAGTAAATTTCAAAACAGATTTTCCTAGTGGTTTAATCTGTGTTTGCCATTTCAAGCTACTGTCTGCCCAGCAACCAAATGCCCCAAACTCTCCTGCTTTCAACCAGGAAGCCCTGTATTACACACATTTCTATTTCAACCAAGATCATCTTTGAGATTACATCTCTGTCCAGCAGCAGTCAAAATTATTTTTAAATAAACCTGTTATAGTTTTGTAACGTAGTAACTTACCCATGATCTAACCTGAAGGAAAACCTGCTTTTGGCTTTTGCAGTGTTATTTCCTCTGGGAGTGTTTTTCTATTTGGAGTTTATTTGAGTAAATGAGTGGATCTAAAGCCATAGCACGGCTTTGTTTTTAAAGAATCCCTTTAGCTATTTTTATCAGGAAAGTAGTGTGGTTACCACATTTAACCCAAAATAATGCACTCAAGTGCCAGCTGATTTAGGCCTGGCATCATAAATGCTTGCAGCGGTAACACAAATAAATGGAGAGGTTTGCAGCCTCCCTTTCCATGCTGGGATCTGTATGACAAGAGTGGCAAAAAAGCAGAGTAGCTACATTTCAAGGGACACCTCCAGGACCTTTTCTCCACTTAACAAAGAATCCTTGTCTTTTTAAGGTGTCTTTTAATAAGGTGGCTGCAAGAACCCTTTGTAAGCAAGAAGGTTCAGCACTGCTTTCTTTCCTTATGCACAAAGAAACCGCCATGTGGTTGTCCGAGAACGCTTAACCAAATAAAAAAGCACACTGCTGAATTAACTGGATTCTCGTTTTGTTTGTTTTGCAGAAAAGCTGCTGTGTGGTTACTGCTGCTAAGAGATTTGAAAATATCAGCAGTCTTGGTGCTTTACTCCCCTGCCATGACCGAGTCTTTTACTAAATGGACCAACAGCATTTTAGCTGCAGGATAAATCCCAGCATTGCTGAGCTGCTGCTTCTCTTCAGCTCTCAGAAGAAGGAAAGTATTTCTCCAGTTTGAGGAAGGTGTCTCTTCTAGAGCACCATGTTCTCCATGTCTGGGAGTGCTACATTTGCTTGGTTTCACAAAAATCTTTTCTCTAACTTGCCTTCATGAGGGTCATCTAGTTACCAAAGCTTGTTAGGATTCAAATTATCAGGTTGAATTGACTGTTTCTCCTCAGCCAGAAGGCGAATTGGCACTGTGCTATATGTGTAGCCAAAAATGATTTGACACTGGAATCAAATCATAGGAAAAACAAACAAACAAACAAACAAAGAGCCAATTTAAAGCTGCATTATGTAGATTTGAAGTTTGTTTTTCCTGTCATCCTAAAATGATCTAAGGATTATCTCAATGAAGGTTTAAGCCATGATAATGTACTACCAATGGAAGTGAGAAATTAGGCTTTCCTTGCAGGTAGGTGAATTTGCTGCAGCCATGATGCATTTTAGGATTTTTTTAGCCTGATGAATTGCTGTTCATTTTAAATACACTTGGATTCATTCAACAAGAAAGAAAACAAGGCACTATTCACTCATACCCATGCAGGATCTTTTTTCCACTATGCAGGTGTAACTCAGAGCTGCTCCTTATAACCTCTGTTTTTCTAGTTTTCATTTCTTATATTGCTACCAAGTCCTTCTGACTCCTAAGTAAGGAAAAAAATGGGAATCAAAACAGCTGAATTCTTTACCTGATATTGTTTGAGTATGGCTCTTCATTAAGTGAATCTGAATCTTACTTGCCTAGGCTGCGAGGTTAAAATAATAAGAATTGTTCCCTGCTGTATATGGCTTTCTGACTGCTTGGTTTCAGAACTACATACATGCAAAATATAGCAAGTATTTTATTCCATGATGCTCACGTATTGCAGTGCCTTTAGGTTTTCTTTGATTAATCCAGTTCTGATCAAATTACATATTAACATAAAAATATCTATATATTTATCTATACATTTCATACATATTTATATTGAATTATGTCTTTTATTAAAGGGGATCAACATAAAGGCAAAACTCAACAGCATTATTCATCACTACCCAATGCATTGTTTTCATACCTTTGTCCTTTCTGAATAGCACTCATATATGAAATAAAAGGGGCCCATTAATGGGACGTCACATCATGACATTCTCTACAGCCAGTTTGATCCAGTGATTTAAAGCCATTGTAGTAGATCTATCGAGACTGCTTCTGTAAACAAACAGGGCTTCGTATAGCTGTGAAATCTAAGAAATACTGACGTGTTGTAATAGTTGTTGCAAATAGATGAGAACCATGACTACAATCACACAATGGTTTACCACGTAACTATGATACCATGTAGAGCACTGCCACCTCAAAATCCTTATCTGTAGTCTTAACTGAAGTAAATGTTGACTAGCAGAAATGGAAGTCTCTCTGGGAAAGTTGCTCTTGAGCAGCCTCAAAGCAAGAAAACCAGAATATGACTTTGAGATAGAAATTAGTTTGCTTATTTTTAGTCACCATTCAAGTTTCCATGTGCAAAATAAACAGAGAAGCTACCTTTCTGTTAGGGCTGGAATTCCCACTCCTGTCTGACTACCTTCAAAACAGTTAGCTTTTTGTGCAGTAAACAACTCGATGATCACACTAACATACAGCAGGCTAACTTTGGAATGACGTTGTGCACTTCAGTGCCAGTATTGTAGGTTTGAGTTTTGCTTTTCCTGTGGTGGACATTTACATGAGTATGAATAATTTGCATGTCATTTTGACTCTTAGTAACTATACTAAAATAACAGTGTGACTATAGTCTTATCAGGTTTGTTGATCAGTTAAACTAAGAGAATTTATCACTTGTAGATCTGTGCAGCTGAGTTGTGATGCAGAGCTTCATGCCATAAGGATCAGTCACACGTTAGGGTGCGTTGCACTGGGTCAGGCACTGATACTCCAGGAGTCTACTGGGGAACGTGGCCTCTTACACACAGCCACAGAGATCATCTGTACAGCTCTCTGACAGAAATACACACATGTGAATGACTAGGGAGGGTGGACATATTTCACCTGCTTTGAGAGGGAAGGCCCTTTCAAAAGGCATGAGTCAAGGAGGGGGTACCTCTCTACTTCCTTGCTTGTGCAACTGCACAGGGTGCTAATATTTTCAAGGGATTTAAATTCCATTGTCACTAACATGGATAATGATGGTCACATTCTTGAAACTCATCTGTAAACTGCCCCACTGCTCCTGTAACGAGGGATGAAGCAGGGATTGGACAGTTGGAGGGGCTATGACCGCGTGTATACAGTGACTGATGTCTGACACAAGCACAGGACTACAGGTATCCAGCTGAGGAGGAAAAATCCCAAGCATACTTCTTGCTATTTCCCCAAAGACTCTAGATTTGCAGCACTGAGGCAAAAGGGAGGCATGTGCATTACTAAGATCATAAGAGCTATTAAGGGTAAAAAAAAATTACACTGCTGCATGATTATCACTACCATGTATAGTGGTGTGCCTGAGAAAAGTGTCTCCAGAGATGCTTGTTTGTATCTTTGCTGACTGTTGCAGTTTAGTTAAATAATACTGGACACAGCTCCATTTTAGTGCCTTCCTAATTCTGTCTCATTGCACTTTGAGCAGCATGTTGTTCTGTGTGTAAGTTTGTTGTTGACTGTTTTCCTTAAATATATTCTACAATGACTAATAACTAAAGACTGCTATATTGTTATTGTTTTGACACATCATTATTTATTTTCTACCAGGTAATAATAAGTTGCTTAAGTTCTAATAAGTCAAGTGCATCTATGTGAGTTTGCTTATTGTTCATCTTTGTTGCATATTGGTTTGAGAGACTTTATTTGGAAACTGTGAATTACCGTGCTTGAGAGCGGGTTTAGGCGTGAAGGGCACTTTACTTTAGCTGTAGTTACTCCACTCAGCTCTATAACCACAGACAGAGGTGGCTGCAGGTTCTGCAAGAGTCACAAAATAACAGAGTGATCTGGAAACACCAGTTGTGGTAGAAGGGATAAAGTGCCAAGATGAGGTATTTGTTCTGCATATGCCCTTGTATTCTTCCAGACGTGCGAATTAGAGGTCTTACCATTGGAACACAGTGATTTATACCAGGCGCCCTGACCCCAAGTTTGCATACGGACTCACTGCTAGGCTGCAGCAAGGAAGAGAACTTTCTGTTCACACAGGCAACTTTAACAATTATATTACACAGCAACCCTTCTGCAGGAATGACCTGTGGGAATTCACGGGGAGCTGAAGGCACTCTCTGGCTGCCAAGTTCTCCCATGGTCTTGGAGGTAACTTTACTTAGGGAAGCACAACTTAATTCATCCAGCACTTGTAAGAATTAGGATGCTTTTATTTCTAATTCTATAGATACAGCAGAGAGACCCAGCTAGATAAAACCTCAGAGTTTTGTGCAGAATATACTAGAGTAGTCTAATATCAGCATCAGAGTTATAAGCAAATTTGTTTCATTCAAGGTGGGATGCTAGTGGCTTTCCAACTCTATCTACATGTTGAATGACCTGGAGGCTATGAAATGGGTAAAAACCTCTACCACAGAAATATTTCCAATACTATCATGTCCATATTTGTGCAAACCTGGAGCCAGTCACTCCCCTGAGTACCCTCATAGAGTAAGCAGCTGGCAATCTGTGATATTCTGGTCTGGAGTTTACAACAGAAGCTACTTTTTCATATTTCATATTTCTTTTTCATATTCCTTCTAATGACAGAAGCTGAATAAACTTAAAGTCTAAGCTAAACCCTTCTATAACTTGATTCCTATCAGGAATAACAGTGCGGCTCCACAGAATTAAACAAGGGAAGTGCTTGCTCCACATTTTGATATGCAAGTAGCACAAGACCCCAGTTTAATCTCCCCTCCTCACCAAATATATATATATATATGTATATATATATATAAATGAAACAAAACAAAACAAAACTACTTTGCCCTAGTCTTCAGCAGTTAAAATAAAAAGAACCTTACTTTTTTAGCGGTTGAAGTAGTGCAGCGAAGATACATTTTTCTGCAGTGGTTAAATTGCTGTAGTAAGAGTCCAGATACTTTAGCATCTTCAGTTCAGTGCTGACATTACAAATTACTGGCAGCCTCTTTCAGCAAAACGGCCCCCGCCAGCAAGTGTTCTGCTTTTCTCCATTGATGGGGATCTGAGAACTTCCCATCCCCTTCCCCTGGCCTCACCAGTAAGCAGAGCATTTCTTAGCTTGTGGTGTCTTAATATGGGATAAGGATTGTAATTCTGCTTAGTGTCAAGCCTGCAGTGGTGATGAATGAGCACCAATGCTCCGAACTCCTTCCTGCTTTCAAGGAGGATGGTGCAATTTCACATCCTACTTCTGTTGTCACCAATATATTCTTGTCCTCATGTCTCCTGTGAATAATACTAAACACTGCATGAATCCATTTAGGGACATTAGACTCTTTCACCTTCCATGAAGGCTTAATAGCTGAACAACTAACTACCTGTTTCAAGTATTAGATGAAGATTGGTAGATATAATGATTTGTAAATATGTTATTTAGCAATGTCAGTAGAGTTAGCAATCACATTTTGGTGTGGCAGAGCTAATGTTTGTGTACCCCACAGCACCTTCTCTTAGACAACAGGCATGTGAGAACTAAATCACAAAGCATGTGGATTTTCATGTACCGTATCATTTTCCTTGCACATCTGGTTTTGTAGATTAACTCATGTATCTCTGGTACGTGTTCTTTGGTGAAAAACTTAAAGCGACCTTGTAAACAGATGACAGGAATAAATGCTGATTTTGTTTACTCCATCGTTTTTGTTTATTGTATTTAATGTGCCTGTCATTTATGCTAGTAAGCAATAGAAAGAAACAGTGACTTTTTGCCAGGAACTAGCTATGAAGGTCTCTAGGTACACAAAGGAAGAGTAATTTCCATTAAAACAAATGCATATACCTAAGCTAAAGGTCTGCTCAGGCTCACAGCTTGTGCTCACCCCTCATAGCAAAGCCACTGCTCTCTCTGCAAATCACTAGGGCTTGGCGTACCCTTGGACAAAATCTTGCTGCACATCCTCAGATCAGAGGAGAGGAAAGAAGAAATGGCTGATATATCTAGTGCTCATTCATTCAATGCAGCTGGTGCCAGTCTTTCATCCCTAAACAGTCACACTTCGGACTGTTGGCTAGCTATTCAGTATTGCTGTCTGAGGAACACACTTGTCCCATGTCCTAGATCACTGACTAATAAAACAGCCTGAAATCAAAAGGGATGCTTCCTGCAGTGTTAAATTAACCTCAAATTGGACTATCTAGTTAAAAAAAAATAAAAGTGTTATAGGATGAGAAAGCAGGAAGCAACCTCTCACTGGCACTGGGCTATATTCAGTAGGCAGCACTTTTCCTCCAAGGTTTATGCACAGCTCTGGTTGCAACACTTGAGACATTTACCATGCTTTAAGACCTGAGGACTAGCTTTGATTTCTTACAGTAGAAGTCCCACTTAATTTCAAGCTTTCCAGGTATAAGATCTAAGCATGCAACAGGACACCCCCTGGTTAATTGATAAGTTCAATTGACCAAAGAGTTACCCCCATCCCTAGGGGAGCGCCACACTCCTCGCCAACACAGAGCAAAGCCAGCACAACACAGCTGGTAGATCTTGGGGCTGGAGGGAGCAAAGAGCCCAGGAAAAAAAATTCTGAGAGCCAAGTGTAGGATGCACAGCTGCTGCCTCTTAGCACCAGCTCAACACAGCCCTGAGACCAGCGATCCTTTCAACAGAGCTGTGCTGGGTAGCCTCTTTCTTACTGAGTGTCCTATGCAAGGAGATGAGAGGTTGCTCTTCCAAGTTAGTGGGCTGTGTAGCCTTTGCACAAAGGCTCTGTCTTCCCTTTCTCCTGTAAAAGTCTTCTAACAGTCCTTAATGTTATCTGTGGCATGGTGTTATTTGGAATTTTGAGGCGCTGCACCCGTTTGCTCTGATTTTGCTTTTCTGAAGCCAGTCACTGTTTTTTTTTTTTGTTTTGTTTTTGTTTTTGTTTTTAGTTTTAAATGCCTTTGACCCTCATGTAGGATTTTTTTTTTTTTTTTCTTGAAAATATTAGCATCTGGGCTTTGTAGCTGATGAGGAAGACTTGCTATAGTGCCCCAGTCATCTCAACAGCTCCTGCTAAATACATGCCACTGGCAAAAATAAAATAATGTGGATAAAATAACACTCAGCTCCCTATATGTGTCTGTAAAGCAACTCCACACTTTAAAAATGTGTTTGCTAAGTGCATGTGGTTAAAAATATGTTGACTACAGGAAAAAAGTCCAACAAGGGACATTCATAATTCTTCATTAATTAATAGTCAGCCCTTTTTCTCCCCCAATTATTTCAAACACCTGCTCACAGTAAATTTCCTTTGCAATTTTTTAATGCTACTTTAATATTACCCAGGACTTGGAAACATACACTAAGCTTCTCTTAGTTTTAATTATTTTCAAATTAATTTTAATTTTCTGAATATTTTCAGACCTGCCCATTTGTTCAATAAAACCGAATTTTAATTTTAATTTTTTATTTATTTTTTTTTCTTAAAGGCCTCCTAAAGTTTCCAGAGACTGCTTTTATGGGCTGTTTAAATGAAAGGTTTTGGAGGACTGGAGATTTCCAAATTGCTCTCTTGAAGACTCCTCATCCAAAGAGAAAGGAAGGGGGGGAAAAAAATGGTCACTTCACCCAGGGTGACTCACTTTTCTTGCCCACGGCAGGTACTCATTTGGGAGCTAAGCCATCCAGCACTCAGGGAGCTGTGGGTCCCTTGGGTCTCGGTGACTTTGGTGAGAGGTGAAGGCGCAAGGATCCAGCTCTCACAGCTCCAGGTGATGCTATCTCAGGGCTGGACATGCAGAGTGCCTCTCGCTGTGGTCATGAAAAAAAGCACACAGAAACAACCTTTGACATCCTAGGATCAGAAGCAGGTTATTTTCTGCCCTTAAATATTGCAAGCAGTTATAAGGAAGCAAGCACAAGACAAATAATGCTGGTGTGAACCAGGGAGCATGTGGACTGTCCTCCCCTGAGTGCTGATCCTTGCCTCTGCTGTGCTCCTATTTTATCCTCAGGTGCTTAGCTGCCCAGCCTAATGCCTCCTGACCTGTACCAGTCCCCACTGGATACTTGAGGAACATGCTCACTGCCACCAAAAATCAGATCCAAAGCAATCTTCAGGGCATAACTGATTCTTATCCAGATCAGAAAGAGGAAGGGAAGGTGAACCTTGTCCTTTTCTAGACTCACCCACCCCTCACCAGCTAACTTAAATGCACCTCCCCTCTTTGCTTTAGGTGTCCAGTCATTGTTTCATAAACTCTTCTTTGGCTACCTCCATAACATATATAGGTGTGACATCTGACCACTCAAAACAGGTCATGGCAAATGATGTTCAAGGTGATCTCAGCCCTTCAGAAACAAGAGGCTGGAGTTGGCTTAGAAAATACATGGCAGAGTCTTTCCTCATTGAAATGTGTTATGGTTGCTGTCCTCCAGACTGGTCGCTGTTCAGAGCGCAAGCATGCAGCTAGGTTGATTTCCTCGCATATCAGCCAGATGGATCCTGACCATGATGCAGTGGCCAAAATCAGCAGCCAGCCAGTACCACTGGGGTGGAGCTGGGAGCAATGTGAAGGTGATGTCCCCATGGGAAGAGTCTCAAGAGGTGATGCTCAGGTACCTGCCCCAGGGCCAGGCAGAGCCCTGCAGCTGATGCTGGGCAAGGATGCCGCTTGAGACACCTTGCAAACGGCTGCTGCGGCCGCGAGAGGTCAGCATTGTTGTTTCTTAGTCAATAAAACTGTCCTTTCAGTATCTTCATTGAGGGGCTGCCTTGGAAAGTCAAGCTGTATCCAGACCTGCCCACGCTGGCTGAGGCGCGCAGTGCTGTGGCACCCCCAAGTCCCACTAAGGGACTGCCTCGCCAGCCCCTCCATGCGGAGATGGGTGGCCTTTCAAACCCTTCCAACTAATATAACACTTTGTTTTCAGGCACTGCACTAAATACAGGTTTTAGCCTGTATTTACATGACGTAGAGGGACGTAGGGAAGTGCCTGAGGTACGATACCAGAAAGGGATCAGAGGGTCTGTGCAACATGGAGACTGGCCAAGGCAAATGCGGGGAACAAATGGAGGAGCCAGGAGAGCTTTTTGCTTACTGCTCTTTCATACCACTCTCACTTTAGCCACAGCGCTACCTTAGCTCCTCTGCAGAACAGGAAGAGCAGACAGATCTGATTTAGGATTTGCATATAAATCAGCTGACATAAGTAGAAAAGCATGAAGAAACGTGCACACCCCTCTCATAAAGAGAGCTCTCCACCATACGGTTCGTACATCAAGAGAGCGATTCTGTGACATATTAAATCCATTGAGTGAGATGACGACCACTCTTCTACTGGCTTGAATGGGATGCAAGAGCATTAAGCAACAACTAGGGCTGGTTCTTTATGTAGTAAAACACCTATTCTGTCTTTGCTCTGTGCACAGAAATCCTATGGTTGTCCTGAGGAAAAGGACAAGAACAGAGGTCCTCGAGTTCCATGTGTTATCTCTTCCCCTGTTTGTATAAAAGCTAAATGAACATAACTGAAGTAGAAGCAGAAATGATATGACCTGAGAAGACTTCTGTGATGGCTATGCCTGCTGTTCAGCACATAAAATGACATAAGTCCTCACACAATTGCTTTTAAAACTCTTTTTTTTTTTTTTTTTTTTTTTTTAGCACATTTAAAAAAATATGTCTTCTGCTTTTGTTCACCTAGCCTTTGGGTCTTGCCCTACATTTGCCAAGTTGAACAAATCCCTACTAGCAAGCATCTTCTCCTCGCTTATGTGCTTCTAGACTGACCAAGCCCACTCATTACCTTTTCTTTAAGATAAGCATGGTAGCTCTGGCAGACCTTCATTCCTTTGGCACTTGGCTAACTTGGCATCAGTGTGTAGGTGGCAGTCCCTGGGCTCCAGAAAATAAATGCTGTTTTTCCACAAGTGGCCCCGCCTTCTCTCCTTGTAGCAGGTGCAGAACCCATATGACAGCAGTGTCTCGGGTCAGTCCAAGGGTTTTCACCCCAGTCCCTGGTGGCTGCAGCTATATTTCCTTTCCTTCAAAGAGTAAATTCCAAAGAAACAAGTGGTTTCAGCAGGGAAGACTTGTTATGGAAATGTTGCATAAATAAAGAAAGACCCTGTTTGTGGGGATTGAGGGAAGGAAAACATCCACAGCAAGTATGGCAGTAAGCTAGGAGGTAATCCAGCCTTAAGAGAAGTCAGAAAACTGGCTCACTGTAAGCTCACGATATTGATGGTGGTAGGATTGTGGAAATCCAGCAGTATTATATTTCCCAGTGAGGAAAAAGTACTTTTGAGAGTTTAGCAGAATGTTTGAATGAAAGTTGGAGAAGAAATGAGAGTAAATTCATCTGCTTCATTATTTAATTGCTTTGTACCTTTACTACCATTGCCATAGTATGATAATGTCCAGAGGTCCTGCTCTGAGATCATTTTGCTTTTCCATCTCATGACTGAGAGAGTCCCTCACCCGCACAGTTTGCAGCCCAAGCAGACAAGCTAGCTGAAGACAGCGAAGAGAACAGAGGTGCAAAGTGGCTTGGCCAGAGTCTGCTCCCATTCCAGCCCTGCTCACATGCTGCTCTCCTGTCTAAACATGCTCCATTCCCAGCTGCTGGCCACCACCCACCCCTACCACCAACAAGCCCCTGCCACCCAGGTGTGCTGCTTCACCACTTGTGTGTGTGCTCCCCAGCCTTTCCCAAGCAAAAACAGAGCTCAGGCAGTAGATCATTGCTAACCCAGCTCATGCTGACAGAGAGCAGCTAATAAACACTCACAAATGCAGCTCTGGCAGCAGCTCTGGCAGAGGGAAGATGATGAACAGCCAGGGGTGGGATGAAGCTTCTCATGTCCACAGCCAGCTCGGCTGCATCCTGGTGGACCAGCGAGCATGTTCTGTGGAAGAGCTTCAACTCCAGCTTCTGGTGCTTATCCCAGCTGCAGCTCCTGCTGCCTGCACACATCCCTGACACAGGCAGGGAATGTGGCTAGGTCACCTGAAAAAAGTGGGCAATTCACTGGGGAAATGAATGTGAGCCCCAGCAGCTCAGCTAGCCATCTACAAATCTATTAGTAATCTGGAGGATAAAATGGGAAATGGAGGGGAGAAAGCTGCAGAAAACAGTTTGTTACAAATAGGCAAAATCAGGCAGCAGAAGGTGGAGGACACGATCCCACTCACACTCTGCTTCCTGCCATGGTGAGCACCTCTGAAGGCAAGGCAATGTTATCGGTGATTTGGCTAGAAAGGGTCAGGGCCCTTGGTTGCACTGGTTTGTGGGGAAGGCTCTCACCCCAGCACAGTGAGAGGTCAAATACTGGCCTGATTCTCTTGCCAACGCCAACCCTGTGCTCATGTGTTTGCATTTGAATGGGAAAAGCTCCATGCTGTATAGCATGTGCTGACACCAACTTTCACATTCAGATATCGTGGGGTGCCTAACCAGCAAAGGCACGAGGGATGGGCAATCTCAAGAGACAGCCACAGGGAGATGGGCAGCATCTTCTCTTTCTGCTACCACCTGAACCACAGGAACAAGGAACAGACCAAAAGTGCTGGCAAAACTGATGGAGGGAGGCCTTAACTTCTTGAGCAAATTGCTGAGGGTGATAGCATACTCCATGTAAAGGCAGCACTGTTAATTTTGAGCATCAAAGCTTCAACACCTTCCAAAATCTCGAGAGTGGCTTAAAGATGCTGAGACTTCTTAAAAAAAAAATAATAAAATATAAGTCAATTTCTTTTTATTTTCCTTTGGGTTTTGGAGTCTTTTGGGGAGAATTTTCTTCCTCTTTGTTGCAAAAATAAAGGTTTACCTTTTGCTCTGAATGAATGCAGAGAGCCTTCTGGAATCCCTTGATTCCAGATTCTGGCTCTTTAAGGAAACACCAAAACTCATTAAGATGTGCAATTAAATCATGACCGTGGCTAACACAGCAAATATAAATGCAAACCCTGCCCTAGAGAACAAAGACCCATTCATTCTGCCTAAATTGGTTTTGAGACTTGCCTTTTTTCCTTTTATTTTTTTATTTTTTTATTTTTTTTTCCCGTCCTTATTTCTTCAGAACACGGGGGAACTTTCTTGGCTTGCGCCACATCCTGGATAGTTAGAAAAGCCCATGCTCAGCAGCCTGAGTCCGCCTTGCCTCCTGTCTGCCACCCCTCTAGGAAAGCGAGGTTACGGGCAAACGTCGGCAGAGAGGGAGCAAAAATAAAGAGCCCTGATAACCGAGGTAAAGTGGCCATTGTGCAACCACAAACGATAGGGGTAGAAATATAGGAGCTGGAAATGTCAAAAGGCAGCTGAGGTTGCATTTCTCATTGGAAGTAATAGGTGAGGGAAGATCAGTCGTCGGCAGGCGCTCTTACTTCATACATCGAGAAAGATTTGCCAGCAAAGGATATTAATGACCTGAGAGTGAATTGCAAGTCCACGAGGGAAATCTGAACTGAAAATGGAAAAGACGGAAAGCTAGGCAGGGGGATTTGTGTTGGGTTAAAGTGTCAACATTTAGAGATGGATGGATCACTGTAGCTCAGACTAGGAGGAAAAAAAAAAAAAAAAAGAAAAGAAAAAAACCACCTCTCAACAAAGAAACCAAAGTAAACAGCAAACCACAACACCAGCATCACCCTTTACCCCATAGTTAAGGCTCTGCCAGCTTGACCTTTTTTGCTTGGTCATAAATGCAACAGAATTGGCTCAAAGGTTAAAAGCGGCAGTCTACAGAGGGGCAAATTGCCTCTGCCACCTTTCAGAAACTGTTTTTGTCCCTCCTCTACATCTCCCCCCTTTTTTATAACTCTCAAAAGTCAGCTTCATCAATCTGGTATTTGGTGAGATTTCCCTGCCCCAACACCTGTTACCAGATGAAGGAAATTCAGAAGGTAGTGCATTGAGGGGCTGTTGGCCAGGTAGGTGGAAGGGTGCAGTCCTTGGGGATGTGTTTTTTTTGGAGACCACAGTTTGTACTGGAGTGCTCTGTTTTATAGTCATATCTCCATTCCTGTCATGAATATATGTTACAAGATGTAATCTGTGAAAAACATCTCCCATATTTTTCACTCAACAAAAGTTCTCTATTTAAACAGGAGGACCACACATTTGAGAGATTATGCTCATGCTGCAATTTACAGGATGGACTGGGGCTTTTTTTTTTTTTTTTCCTTCTTAGGAATCATTTAAGTTCCAGGCATTTCCATGACTATTTATGCCCTTTAATCCCTACAAACTGGCTGAGTGCCTTGGATTTGTCTTCCTCTTTCTGCAATGAAGCACGGTCCACTTGGGCCCTGTAGCTTGCTAATGCAAAAAGTAGCCTTGTGTGAGCCAGGAGAGGGGCCATGGGGGTGGACCAGGGGGTCCGTGCTCCCGGCACGGGGCAGGTCATGGGAGAGCCCTGCCTGGGGTTTCATGAGTCTCTCATGAGGAGACAGTTGAGTGCCGGTCCAAGGAACAACATAAAACTGGCACAAAATTACTTTTTCTTTCAAGCTACAGGGTTTTTCAATCACCTACAGATTTTAGCTGCAAGTTGTGAAATTTGGCTGCTGCTTAGGCTTACTTTATTAACAGTTTAATCCAAACTTTCAGGAGATTAGCCAAATTTGTTACTGTGCGTGGCCAAACTAGAAATTGGTCCTAGTTTCACCGGACATAGAGATTCCTTATATATTCCCCAGGATGCCTTGATTTTGGATATATGAGAAACATAGAACTTCTAAAACCTAATCCACCACCCGGTTCCACTCTTTTCTCTTACAGTTCTAAATGTAAGTTGTGCTGCATTGTGTGAAAAATATTTACACAAATTTCCCACACTTTCCCAAATCTTAATCTTTATTCCAGGAGAGAAAGTGAGCTATCTTTTTCCCAAAGTTATCCAGCCACTGCTAAATAAGATAGAAGAAGGAACTGAGCTACTTCAGGAGCTCACACCAGTGTTACGAGGGTTGATTTTCATATTAACAGGAAACTGGTCAAAAATTCCTTCATGTCATCTTTCTGGTGGGATTTTTTTCTTAAATCCTTCATTTTATCTCAGAAGCATCGCCCCACATTTTTTTCCTGACAGCATTCCTAAGGTTGTTAGTTGCTCTATGGTCAACTGAGCTGGTCAAAACTGCTATACAACATTCGGATTTTTCAACTTTTTAACATAAAGTTTAAAAGTTTACACAAGTAGTGAAAGTGTTCTGAAAGCCTCTTATATAATTTTGTTGCTTTTAAGCAAATAGGCTGACTAGAAAAAGCACTTTAAACAGGTAGGATTGGACATGCCCACTCCTCAGTTCTTACAAGAAAGGCTTAAGACATTAAGAAGTTCAATCTACGATGAGGATCCCAGCTTTCATCCTTAGCTCAGTGAATTGTCAATTACATCCCCACAGACTGAAGAGACTGCCATGGCTGCTTCAATTTTATGCCAGAAAGTTATCAGACGTGTTTCCTGGGATGTCCAGACAGATGGGCTCATTTCTGGAGCATTTCCCCCATCAGGACACATGAGAAAGAACAGTATATTAGTGAAGGATGGGATTCAAGAGAAGAAAAAAATATACTTATTAGCCAGCACCATAGCAGAAGGCCAACGGAGTGAGCATGGAAAGGAGGTGGGTGTAAACTCTGAGGAAGTTCCCCCCTTCTATATTGCAGTGGATATCTGCATCACTGCTCTTTTTTTTTTTGTTTAATCTGACTTGCAAGAAGAATCAGATTTTTGCCTGTCTAGAAAATGTCAGGCACCAGTTAAAACACACCCTGGTTCAGCAGACACCAAATCCCAGATGCACAAAGTTTTTTGGACACTTTGTGTGGGTGCGGTGCCTGTATGTGCCTGTAGCCCTGGCTTCCACTCGTTGCAAACCAGGCATGGGAACCAGGAAGGGGCTGCAGCTTCTCACACCCACGTCTTCCCAGGTCCAGAAAGCTGCCTTCGGAAAGAGGAGCCGTGTTGCTGAACTTCACAGGGAGCAAGGAGCCGCAGGGCACAGCCAGAAGAAGGCCCAGTGGGCAGAGGCTGGAAAACCAGGCCACATCACCTGGAACAAGAGGCATAGAGGCAGGGGCTCACTTGAGGCGTGGAAGGGTCCCTTGGGCTGTCACATCCAGCTGGGGCTGGACCTCGGGTGGTGCTGGCTGAGTCACCACTGGCAAGCGGTATCCCAGCAAAGTCACCCAAACCCCTTCACGCGAGTCATCGCTCACTGGTGCAGACCTCCCAGCCCATCTCTCCTGTGCTCTTGGCAACGGCGCCTAGAGTGAAAACAAATAAATAAAACAAAAAGAAATAAAAAAACCCTCCCTCAACCCCCCAGCTAGTGGTTTTCAATATGTTCAAAGCCTTTGAATGCAAAATATTTGGAACATATTCTCAGAAAAAGTTCCAAAGGCTTCCCAAAGCCCAGATTTGTCTAGACTCTCCCATCCTCAGTGCAGGGAAACAGGGTGAATGGATAGGGTGTGATACAGACTTTTCTGAAAGTTTGTTTGGATTTCAGGAAGTGAACAAGATAAGCCAAATGGCCCTTTCCTGCTTTTGCTCTTTAAATTTTATTTTTCTTTTTTCTTTCTTTCTTTCTTTCTTTTTTTTTTTTTTTTTTTCTCAGTAAGTCCTGACAAGAAATGCTTGAAATAAAGAAAACTCAGATGAGTTTGTCGAGCTGCTCACCCCACTTCACCTCTCCTTTAAAAAAACACAAAACACTCCCACATGAAATTGGGAGATAGCACCAAATTGGTCTTTATAAGCTGAGCCCCTAGGCACATATGAAAGCTGTTTCCATTGCCATTTCTGCAGCATAGAGCATTATTTTCCTTCTTTTTCAATCTCTTTCAAAGCTTGCAGGGCGACTGAGAAATAATTCACTACAAAACACATCATGGACATGGAGTATCTAATCGGGATGGGGAGAAAGGAGATATTCTTTATCATCTTGAGTGTCACAGGCGCTGAAGTGTGAATGAGCTCTTTGATGACACATCAGCCTTGCTGCCACAAAAGCCGAAGAAAATACAAGTCAGTGAGGCCATTCTCCAGCCCAGCTGCCCCACGTCCAACAAAAGTGCAGGGGACTGTGTAATAACCGGTTACAGATATCTCTTCCCCGGACAGATTTGTTCCTCTGTTCCGGACAGTATACTCGTTTATTGGCATAAGGTCTGCTGAAGGAAGCTTCCTTCTCCTTCTATTTTTACACAGTCTAACATACCTGTGTCTGACTCTTTCTGTCCTAATTCAGACAGACCTCTGAATTTTAGGCCTGGGAAACCTAGATTTCATACTACACACATAACCTGTTTATTTATTTATTTATTTTCTGTGAATGTCCCTGTCTAGGATAGCATATTTTTAACTGAGAGAGAAAATCAGATGTCCTGATATAAATTACTTTTATTTCCCTTACCCAACTCCAGTACTATCATACCACACCAGCTACCAGCTCTCTGGTCTTGCTCCTGTACAAAACACAAACATTTGCCAGCAGCACATTTTAGAAAGAAGGATTTTTAATACTTGATCAGAAAAATCTCTGGAACCCTGCATATTATTGTAAGTTGGAGACTGGGGAAATGAATTCTTCTCCTCTGCTGGAACATGCTGACCTTCCTCCCCTGTTGTTTGTTTGTATGATCCTAATGAATTTCTTATTTGAAATTGACACCACCTAAAAGTGTTTCCTAGAACTAGTTTTTGAAGCAGCTTGATAAACTAACTCAAGAAGTTGCTTGGATATTTGAAGGTCATTTGCTGTAATAGAGACTTTTCCACCAGCAGATGTTACCATAGCATAACAGGAAGATTGAGAAAGACTACAGCAACAAGGATATTGATGCCACTAAAGGAAAGTAAATGGTTAATGCACCAGATAGTCTTTGAAAATATACATAATAGGTGCTCAGGACAATTTGAAATCTGTAGCAGCAATGTGAGTGGCATGTAATACATGATTTGTAATGGCAGGACAGTGTTCAAAGAAAAATTAAATCTGTAATTTTCCCCTAAGAGTTTCTGAATTCTTTTTTTTTTTTTTTTTTTTTTTTTTGACAGACCACTAAGTCATTTGCTAGTAGTTGGTGCTTCTTTCTTTGAAAATGCATCCCTGTTGTGAAAGATATAAATACTATAAATACTGAAAAACTCTTAATCATACTGCACATGTAACAGTATGAGCATCTGCCCACTCCTTTCCAAGAGGCTTCTTCTCAGCTTTGGAGATCTTTAAAATGAGGGAAGAACAGTTTATTTTCCATGTTTCTTAATTATTTAGCCTTTTTGATGAAGCTATCAGTAGGGAATTATGATAGTTAGACATTATCTAGGTTCAAAAAAATACCCAGCTTTTCTTTAGCTTCCTGAATACCTTTCTATATTTGTCTCTATGTGCCTAACCCTTTTCTTCTAACCTGTCCTTAATTCACCAGCTCTATTGACTCTGATTCTCTTCATCTGTAAAATAGAAATAATTCTGTGTTATAATGGTGCCACAAATTCAAATAAACTGCTGTGTGAAATCATTCCAAGACTTTTAGGTAAAATACACTCTAGCCATGGTACAATGCCAGGTAATGCTAGATGTGTTTTGGAGGTGTTTGTATACGTGTGTGAGCACGGAGCTGTTACATCTTCACTAGGAGGTATCCCACGACAGAGCTGCTGTCAGATCATAAAGCTGTGACCTCCCCGGCAGTTCAGTCGTTTGTAGATTCAAATATGCTAAAAAGCGTTTCCAACTTTTTTTTTTTTTTTAAAAAAAAACTTTTTCCAACTTTTTTTTTTAAAAACAAAACAAAACAAAACAAAACAAAACAGTATATGTGTTCCACCACTTACTCTGCTGCAGCAGCTATTTTGGCTTTTTTCTCATTTTGTTTCTTACAACTATTACAACTATTAATTTGTCTCCCTGGTGGGAAAAGAAATGAGAGTAATGTACAGAAATCATAATCAGCATTGGGTTTCGAATATCTGGAACAAAGGCAAAGATGTTGTCATTTGGACAGAGGAGGGTCGTATAAAGAAAGAAGAACCCAAAGAAATCTAAGAGTCAAATGAAGGAACGGTAGACTACTCCAACTAGCTAATTATCATGTATTCTGAGCTGCCCAATTGCTCATGACATATACTTGCGTCAAAATTTAAAGAACTAAATGCTTAAAATGTGTGTTCAGTACACCGGAAAAGTGTCTTCCTTATGCATTTACATATCCAATTATAAGTGCCCAGATTTAGCCAGTACCTGTAGCAAATAGACATTTTCCATAAAGCTACGGCTGCTCCAACTGTGCCTAAAATGGCTGAGGGGCTGAGGACACTCTTTTCAGTGTGGGTGGCTCTGCAAAACCCAAACCCATCTGGGAGGCAGTTAGACTTCAAGTCTCAATTTGTCATGCCTAATTTCACCATTTATGGCTGCAATACATTATGTTTGGAGAGGGAGTTTCAGCAGCATACCATGCATTAATCCAAAGGCTGAATTCCTTAGTAGATTAAATAGCCTTCATCTCTGATAAGTGACTGCATTTCTGTTGCAAGAACGGTGCTGTGAAGCACATAATGCTGTTAATAGCTGGGAAAGAGTACAGCATGAGAAAGTCCCTCTCCAGACTCACTTCCTCAGGATGTCGTTTGGATTTAGAAATATCTGTGGGCTGCAAAGCTTCCACCCACGTTTCTAACTTCAGTCTTTCCTGGATGCTTGAGTTCCCTTAGGACCAACATATCATGGTATACCAAAAAATATTATATATATAACTTTGCCCTCTAGATCAGCAGTGCCCTCTGGAAGAACCCTTTGTTTTACTGGCAACAGCAAATACACATGTTATCCAAAGCTGCGAGATCAGCAGAAATGAAGAGCTTTTCTCTTTGACAGCAGCTGTAGTTGTCTGGGCTAAAATACCTCAGATTAGTATGACAGTTTACCACAAAATATCCCCATCCTGCCCAAAACATGCCCTTTCTCTCCTTACCTTCCAGCCTTGGCAGCATGTGAATGCTTATTTTCCCAGTCTGTCACAAGAAATGTTCCTTCCTCAGTCATTTCTGCTAACTCCATACAAAAGGTTAAAATCCAAGGGGACAATAATACAGAAAACTATTTATCAAGGGAAGAGAGCAAATTATGTTCCTATGCACAGAAGCAATAGAGAGTGGTCTACAACCAAAGTTCTAAGCCAGCACTGCTTTTAGGTCTGTGATAATTGCCAAAGTATTTAGCAGAACAGAATGCCGTATTTTATAGTGCTCCCTCTGCCTGAAAACTGCTACTTAATGGACTGGGGTGACAGTAAAAGGCACATTTCTAAAAATGTGGGCAGCTGAACAATTCTCTGAAGAGTAAGACATGCCTCCATACTCTGGAAACTGAAATAAGTGTGGAATTAAATTTATTGATTTTTAAGGAAAAAGATATTTTGCTCTAGCTTCACTGATGGGTCTAAAATTAAAAAAAAAAAAAAAAAAATCACGCTAAGCTCTCACTGGCTTTTGAGATATTATTAATAATAAGTCAAATTCTGCAGTCTGTTTTCTGTCACATCCTCCGGTTGCAGATATCATTGAAGGTGCACTTTGGTCTTTTTGCATGAATGTTGAAATTCTGTTGGTGATGTTTGTGGTTCTCTTGCAGGCAACAACAAGCCATGTGGTGCAGTCGACACACGGGAGGGCAGGGATGCCATCCAGAGGGACCTGGACAGGCCTGAGAGGTGGGCCTGTGTGAACCTTGTGAAGTTCAACAAGGCCAAGTGCAAGGTCCTCCACCTGGGTTAGGGCAATCCCAAGCACAAATACAGGCTGGGTGGAGAATGGATTGAGGGCAGCCCTTAGAAGGACCTGAGGGTGGTGGTTGATGAGAAGCTCAATGAGAGCTGACAATGTGTGCTTGCAGCCCAGAAAGCCAACCGTATCCTGGGCTGCACCAAAAGCAGCGTGGCCAGCAGGTTGAGGGAGGGGATTCTGGCCCTCTGCTCTGCTCTCATGAGACCCCACCTGGAGCCCTGCGCTCAGCTCTGGGGCCCCCAGCACAAGAAGGAAATGGACTAGGAGTTGGACTCAGTGATCCTTGTGGGTCCCTTCCAACTTGGATACTCTACAGTTCTATGATTCCATGACCTATTAGCTTTAAACTAGAAGAGGGTAGACTTAGATTAGATGAATCTTTTACTGTGAGGGTGGTGAAGCACTGGCACAGGCTGCCCAGAGAAGCTGTGGATGCCCCATCCCTGGAAGTGCTCAAGACCAGGGTGGATAGGGCTTTGGGCAACCTGGTCTGGTGAGGGGTGTCCCTGCCCGTGGCAGGGTGATCACTATGGTCCTTTCCAACCAAAACCATTCTATAATTCTGCGTAAGAACCAGAAGAGACCATAGGAAATCCTTCTTGAGCTGCATGGTATCTTGGAAGTAATATCAGGAGTAGAAAGTAGTCACAGTTGAGACATTAGATTAACTCTCCATGTCCAAGCAATTTAACATAACTCTTACGGCTTATGCAGAAGCTAACTTCACAGGCTCTCTGATTGTATTGCCTTGGCAATGGTGTACACTGGGGTGCTGTTTTACATACATATTGGACACTAGAACCCTCTTCAAACATCATGTGAAAGGCTTTTGTATTGTTCTGTCCTCTTTCCTCCAACAGTAAATTTCTTACCATGGCTATGTTCCCATATAAAATTGTACAGTGCTTTTACTGGTTACAGGCCAGGGAGCAGAATTCTTCACTGAATTCTCCCAGACATTGTACTTCCTCAGACTTCAGGAGCAGGACAAGTTGGCCAGGATTTACATCTGAGTGGTATTTTACCTGCTGTTGCTGACAGCCTCTGCCCAAACTGGGACAACGTGTAGGATACATTAAAGACCTCCCTCAGTCACAGCTTCTTTATGAAGGAGTCATTCATGAAGACACATTCATGGAGGACAAAGGTTTAGCTCCTTTGCTCCCTTCTGCGTCTTCTAAAAAGGAGTGCATTTCCATCTGGAAAGCACAAAGCACAGATATAGTCAGTGATACAACTGTGTCTTGTCACTTAGTAAATCAGCCCTGAGGGCTATTCTCAATGTTTGCTTGATGCCTGATCTGTTTTTTGTTTGTTTGTTTGTTTCAGTGACTGTAGTCTTTGGGACTGTGTTTCAGGGAATCTTGCATAAAAATCAGTTCTTTAGGAGGCTGGGTACGTAGATGGTGGGTAAAAAATGAAGTCTCAGTTCTTCCCTTGCTTACACAGCCTTCTTGTGCTGAAGATACCATGGTTAAATTAGAAGAAAATAAAGGACTGTGAGCTTCAATCTCACACTCATGGCTAGTCCTGGGAAGTGATGAATGCATGATGAATCCATGCTGCAATGTACGTAGTTTGCCAGAGCAGTGAATACTGAAGACAGGAAAGCTCTTCAGGAGCAACATTACATGTGTAGAAACAACCCTTTGGACTGCAGTTTGGTGAAGTTCACGCCTGTTTATCTTTTCTTTCATGGGAATTTGGTTGTCATTCTGCATTAATCTGTGAAATGTCATATTGAAAAAAAAGAACAAGAAAAAAAAAAAAAAGAGACCAAAACAAAAACCACTCCAAATAAAACACTCCAAAACATTAAGGATGTTGAAATCTATCACCCGCCATGATCTGAAAATGAACGTGAGATGGTCTTTAGTATCACTTGAGCACTGTCTGTCCTCAGGACACACTTGCAGGCTGGTGGGAAAGCTTCCATTTGCAAAATTATCATACTTTTATAAGAATTTGTGTACACACACATAAATATTATTCACTAATAAAAATAAATAAATAAGAAAACAACTAAGGAACAAACAAACAAACCAGCCAAACCAAAAAAAACAACCCTTGAACTACAGGGTTTTCCTCATAGTCGGGAAGGATTCTAGATAAATTTATATCTGACCCTGATAAGAAGATGCTGGATGCCCATGAAAAATGGCTAGAGCTAGACTGTACTACATAAAGAGCTTGTACATAGGCTAAGACTGTGGTAAGGGTGACTCCAGCACCACAGCCACAAAGAGGAAAATTTGAAGAGAAGCAGAAATGTGTATGGACCCAACTTTCTGCTTCATTATCTCTCTCCCAGAGGAAGACACTGCAGAAACTGTTTTTGCCTCTCTTATCTCAGCAGGCCCAAAGGATCCTTGAAAAGATTTCCTTGCCATAGCATTCAGGACAGTGAGTGGACTGTTGAAATTTCCAACACTTTCAGAAAATCATACGCATCAGTCTGAGATTTGCAGCTCTGGCCATAACCACCTTAACATGCCTTTCTTAGAGCCATAAGTGTGGCAGCCTCTACCTGCTTGTTGGGTAGCCAGTGGCTGGTAAGGACAATTTTCTGTAGGGTGTTACAGGGCTTTTACGGGCAACCTTAGCACTGGATGGTGTAATGAGTCTCCCAGCCATAGCCCTAAGGCACAGCTGGGAACACTGAAAATCACTCTGAGTTGTGTCCTCTCTTAATTCTTGCTTCTGTTTGAGGACATTTGAATGCACATCTTTTACCTCCAGCGTAGGTGTATGTGAGCCATGACCAGGCTGTATATGGCATTCCAGGCCGGGCCTTTCCCACCACTAGACTGATTCATTTGTTGGTAATAACTCTTCACTGGACTGGAGAAGGTGAGGTCTAGAGGTCAGGGCATTTATGTGGGAAGAAGGAGATCTACGTCATTCATCCCAAGGGAAGCCTTTGTGTGTGGCCTTTGTGTGAGACACTATCACTCACTTTCTCCCTGGCATACTGGCTATTTTTGCAGGTTCAAATTACTGCAGAGGGAGGAAAGATCTGAACCAGGGTCTCCCAGATCCTCAGTGAGTGCTGTAACCTTTCAGCCACTGGGGGAAGATGGTGAGAGGGGACCACCTTCCTTGGCTGTGCCTTCCGTAGGCACCCATCCAGCTGGCATGTCCAAGATTGGCTTCACAAGTGAAACAGGCACAAAACAAGTTTTTGTTAGTTGTGGAAGCTGAGACTAAAAGCCTGAGCTAGAAGATGGCAGTGATAGGAACACAAGTGACAAGGGACTTCACATAACTAGGTGGTAGCTGAACAAGGACTTTAGGCACTCTCAGGTGCAGTATTTAAGCCTCTCAAGACTTTTGAAACTGTTATCAGTCTGTTTTCCTCAGGCAGAGCCCTCAGAATCAGTCCCCAAACCTCATCAGGGCTTTTGCTATGCAAAGCTAAATCCTCAGTGCCATCTACAATTCCAGTAGCATACAAAATGAGCCCATTCTCATCTCCAGTCCCACATACTTGTGGGACTTGGAGCATACTTGGTGCTTGGTGCATTTGGAGCAAGGGTGTTATTGGCCACAACACCAACCTTTATGGAAACCAGGGAATTTTCTGGCCTTGTCTACTGCAAGTGGAAGTTGAAACTCCAGGGGATCCTATACCTTAATGAACCTAAATCCCTGGATTAGCTTCCTCTGGGCTTAGGCTTCTGTAGAGCCATTACATAAGTATGAGAGCTACATAATACATAGGTGAGACAAAGAGCTCATAAGACCGCATAGCAGGGAGCAGAGCTAGAAATGGTAAAGTATGTTTTTCCAACCTGCTGGAAAAAAAGAAAAAAAAAAAAAGGTTGACAGGGAGAGGCAGGTTGGCTGGAGGTCTGTCAGAAACAAATGCAGGCATTGAGACCCATGCTCTTCTGCAGAGTTTGGTACTGGCTAAGTTGTCTCTACTGGGGTCTGGCAAGGACTGGTGCAAGTGAAGAGGCTGAAAGGGAGTGATTATTTAGCACCAGCAGGTTTGTGCGTCTCTGCAGCAGAGGGATTAGTGGGTGATATGCCAGCAAATCATGGCATAACACTGCCACTGCCACTTTGGCTTCAGTGGATCTCAGCTGCAGGAGTTATGCAAGCACAGCTGTGAACAGAGGTCTGCTGTTACTATCTATAGAAGACCAAATGTGACAGGGAAGCCCTGAGTGTCCCATGCAAGGTTATGAGTTTTTTTTGTTTTGTTTTGTTTTTTTATGAGTCAAAGGTCTTGTGTTTTACTCAGAAGTGGACTGTGCAAACCGTTACTAGGATAGGTGAGCAGTTCCACAGAGAACTCATCCCAGTGTGAGTAAGCCTCTGCGTAAGTGCATGCGAGCATGTACAAAGGTTATGAAAACTGGCTTATACCATTTGCTCCATTCTCGTGTATGGAAATTCTCACTGAAGACAGTAAGAGGCTTTTGCCAAAGTAAAGACTGAATTAATACCCAAATATTTTGTCATTACAGCCTGTTTCTTATTTACATTAATGCTCTTCTGGACAGTTGTGGTATCTGAAAAGAGCTTGGCACCCAACTTACCCAGCATACAATACATCTAAATGGTCATAATAAGGTAAAAAAGACACAGCATAAATGTGTATCTGTCCCTTTCCAGTTTCTGTTGATAGATTTCGTTAATAAGTCTGGAAAAAAAAAATTCCTTCAGGGAAAAAAAAATATTATATATATATATATTTAGGGCATTGAAGCAGTCTCATAACATCCAAATGTTAGTCAGCTTAGAAACAAAAGATGAAGATTCTGCTTGAAACAAAATTCAGAGCAGGATTGCATAAGGCATTATGCATAAGGGCATAAAGACTAAGGGTTAAAATCTGTTGGGGACTTAAGTGTGTCCTGCCTGGAAATCTGTGGTAGTGCAAAAGCAGACAAACCCCGCTCAGCCACCAGCCACCACAGTGTTTTGATTAAAAGCTCCCTGGGGAAACTGGAAGAAGACGTAGGCGCAGGAGTCAGACAGAGTTACCGAATCCCCAACCTCACAGCTGTCAGGGGACAAGCCCAGCAACTAGAAACTCCTGCAGAGCCAGACCACCTTTTTGGCTTCTTCCACCCCTACACCATCCCTGAAGCAGTCTGCGGGACAGCTGGCACCTGCTCTGGCATGGGCAGAGGAGAGGGCAGTATAGCATGGCTTGAGGGCTGGAACAAAGCCCAGGAGGGCCTGGCCTCTGGCTAGTTGGGAAAAGCAAAGGAGAAGCCCAGGCACTGAAAGAAGGAAGTCACAGGGACAGCAGGCAGCCAGCCCAGCAAGGACCATAGGCTGCAAAAGGAGAAGGCTGAAATTTAGGGTCAAGGATGTAGCAGCGTGGGTAAGAAGCAGCAGACAAAAAGGGTCCGCTCTGCAGAGTTTACCTCCAACCCGTTCTCTGGGCCCATCTGGATATTGTTAGGCCCCCTGCCCACCCACCCACCATGCCTGGAACGTGCAAGTACCTTATCTTGCATTTCTTGTAATGCAGAACACCAACTTCTTTTTATGCTTCTTGGCACAGTTTATGACCTTTTTACAACTCCTTCCCTGTCAGGATATAGGCCATAAAGATATTTTAAATGGCTTCTCTTGGTGGTGATCTATTAGTTGGAATAATGGCTCCATATGCAAAATATGAACCCATAACCACTGCAAGCTAGCCCAATACCTTCACATCATTCAAACCTTGCTTTGAGAGCCACTTGTGCTTTGAAGCTACAAGAAAATAGCCAGCAAATATTTAAGTAGAAGGACCGTTGAGCATAATTTATGTAACCTTTCCCATTTTCAAACTGCAATTACCTATGTAGGGACTGGATGAATAGTGGGTTTTCAGTTCAGTTGCTGAGCAGAAGTATCAGAGGAAAAAAACATTTGGTTTAAACCAAAGCAGAATTTTTCAAATTTTCTTGAAATGCAAAAAGACTGGAATTATTTATTTTCTGTTTTAAGTTACTTAATCCTTTTAAAATGCTTTAGAAGCTCTAGATTGCCTGTGAAGTGAAAAATGTCATTTTAGAGTGAAAGTCCTGGTGTCCCATCAGCCTTCAGAGAGGTTTGGCTATGCTAAACTTATTGCTCTGGAAGATTATCAGGACAAGCTGCTTCAACAATTCCAATTCCTCCCATTAATACATAATATTTTCTCTGAAGTTTTTATTTTGATTTGCAAAAAGCCTTGTCTCACCCTCAGAAAAAATATTTTTTCTACTAATTTGTTCTTCAGAAGAATAAAAGACGAAAAATACTGTATTGTGTTTGCTCCTGACTATTATTGCCCTGACTTCTCTGTCTCCTTGCTCTGTCTACGCTACACTACCCATCCATTTGCATACTTTGGATCCCAAACCTTTGGGATTATGCTGGTTTTGTTGGCCTAGAACACATCCATCTCTACCACCAATGCCTGAGCAAAGAACTGTTTTCCCCCAAGACACAAGCATACATCACCATCAGTAAAGAGATTGCACCCAGGTTGCAAGGAGGAATTAACAGCAGCAAAACTTTGTCCATTCATCTAGATAACTTATTCGAGGTGCAGTGAGAATAAAATTTGTTCTTTCCTGAATATCTCTTAGTCTTCCTCTGTCAAAGGAAGAAGAGTGCCTGTACTTGGAGCCACAGACCAACATGTCGGTGATGTCCCTGATCTGTTTTTTCACTCTTCCTTAGTGCTGCTTACATGGTTGATGTATTGCACAATATATCAGCTAGCCAGAAAAAATATTGAGTATGAAAAATATTGATTTGAATATATATATGAATCCAACAACATGAAGGACAAGATCTATCAAAAGTCTGTGGAACAACCAGGGCAGAAAATGGCTCTTTCTTAAACCTTTTGTGGACCTTCTATGCTAATTCATAGCACTGACAGGTTTTGGGGTGGAAAGATTTTTGATCCTAACTGCACATGTTATTTATTCAACCACTATGTAAAGCATACTGCTATATTTTCATGAACAGTCAATTGCAAACTGTTGTATATTTTATATCTATATCTCTTTATATATGTATGTTTAAAAACCAAGACATGAGTATTGTTGTGGGTTATCTGCCTCTGAGTTAAGTAAGAAATGCCAGACAGTGTTAGATATTGATGTTATAGGAGAGTATTGTTGTGGGTTATCTGTCTCTGAGTTAAATAAGAAATGCCAGACAGTGTTAGATATTGCTGTTATACAAGAAATACTTATCAAAAACTCTTACTCACTTTAGTGGCACTACTGAGAAAATCAGTGGCTGTGTCATGGGGTGACATGCCTTGGCCAAATGCAGCACAGTTGATAGAGCTGAAAACTTGGATGGTAACTGAAAGGCTCCCATTTGCAAGAGCTGGTGGAATGTCTTTTATTGATTCATTTTCCAGCCCAGGAAGGTAATTCCCACTGCACAGTCCAACTAACATTAATGGCAGTCATATACCTTAAGAATCCTCACACGGCACTTTGGTTGGTGATCTGGTGGACTTTCCTCAGCTTCCTTCACCTGCTTACCTGGGAGATGAGGAGAAGCTGACTAGACAGGCAGGACCTTAAAACCAAAACCAGCCTATTATATCACATCAGGTCTCCATCACCTGCTCAACCTTCCCCGCACAGAATATGACCCTGTTGGGGTCTCGTATCCTTTGCAACTTCTTTCTCCCATGCCCCCTCCTCCCCCAAAGGGAAGTGGTTGTGTGGTTAAAATTTAGAAAGTGGTTCTCTGCAACTAAAAAACGTGTGGTTTTGCCCAAACCATAAAATATCTCAAATCATTGGGATTAGTCCTTTTCTGCTTTCCCGTGTGCCTTCAATTAGCCTCATGAAAGTGAACCCGCAGCTTTAGGACCGAAAATAGCTGGAGCGAAGTGACGCAGGCTTCGCCAGAGATGAAAGAGTGGCTTCCAGAAGCCTAATTAAAAGCAACTGAGAAACCAGCACTTGATACAGCCTTTACTCACCTGAAAAAATAAACGGAGAGCTGCAGCGAGGCTTCGGCGCGGCGTTGTGGGAAAGGGGCTGGAGGTTTTCACCCAGGTCACGGGAAGGCGCAGCTCTGCCAGAGCACAAAATCTTTCTGTTTCTCCCTGCCCCGAGTCAGGGGGAGGTCAGCCAGCCAGGAGAGGCCACCAGCGGTCCTTCACACCACGGTGGGTGATGAGACAGCAGGACCTGATGCTGCAGCCACCCTGCTCTGCTACCAGTCTCGGCATCCCAGTCACATTTTAGCAGAGGAAATAAGCTTCAGATGGATTTTCCTAAATTTTCTGCAGGCTTGTGTTTGTAAGCAACCTTATCCCCACTCTAAAATAGTGCATAGATACATGCGTCATTTAGAGAACAGCTGGGCAAAATGACAAATTACTGAAAACTACTTTTCTCTTTTAAACCGCACTGCCATTCGGGTTGTAAGTGTGAAGCCCTGAACCATCTCTATGAAACTCCACTAGTTTCACCTTTTTTGCCTTTAAATTCCACAGGCTTTTTCTATCAGATATCCCTCTCTCAATTCACCTGCAGTCAAGATTATAGGAGCAGGGCATAGTGAAAAAAAAAAGTCCTGGAGGAAAGTTTAATCACAAAGTTTAATCACTTCAAAAGGACTTGCTCTGGCCACCTTCCAGATCTTCGGTGCTTGATCTACTTCTCATTACGGTGGATAATTCTGACTAGAAATAAAAGGCCCTCCAAAGAATGTAAGAGAACTTCACAATATGGATTTGACACTCTCAAACTAAAACTGCTTGGTTTTCATTCTGAAAATAAAAATATTCCAATATACATCTTATAAAAATTAAAATCCAATGGTCCAGGAAATGAATGCCTTTCACAAAATATTTGGTTCACAATGAAATTTTTATTTTTGATAGGGTGGAAAAGTATTATTTTCAGGATAAGGTGAAAATAAAAATAAGAAATACTGTCTTTTTACCAATGACCTGAAAAATCAATCAGATGATCAGCTTTATGATAGCACATTAACTCAGGTTGCTGGGTCTGCACTAACATAGAAATGAGTCAAGAATTTATACCTTAGTGTAAAGAAGTGAGAAACTGTTTTTACTATGCAGTTATCATCCTACATCCCATTTACAGGAATAAGACAACACTGTTTGAATAGATTTTAAATTTGGAAAAGTAAAGTTGGAAGCAGTAGAAAAGAAGGGAGCAATGTGACATTTATTTGCTGTGGACTTTTCTCATTCATAGATTAAACTTTTGGTTTTGAACAGAAATATTCATGGTATTTTTTAGTCCTCTCATGTGAGAAAAAGAGCAGGCAGTTGATCTCTGCAGCACATTTATGTGCATTTCACAGGTATCTGAATTAGGAGCTGAGAAGCTGTCAAGAAACCCCACTAGAAGCAACAGCATGTAGCAAAGAAAAACACAGTACTCATAACTTCAACCTGATTTAACATCTGATAAAGTCGATAGAAGTAACTCTGAGGTTGTTGCTCAGACCCCTGAGCAGAGATCCACAGTGTACTGAAACGGATCGTCACACACGACACAGAGCTTTCTTAAATGATATACCAAGGTGAGGCATAAACCCTTTTTCTCTTGTAACAATATAGATCAAATACCTTGGTTAAGCAGGTTATTGTCTTTTTTTTTTTTTTTTTTTTTTTTTTTTTTTTTTTTAGCAGGCATATTTTGCAATATTCCCAGTAAATGCTGCTTAAACAGCTAATGAGAAAGGACTTTTTCGGTGGGTATATTCTTGTTCTTGTCATGTGGGATCAGATGTATGTGTGAAGTATGACTATGGGGCATTTTCTGCTATTCTGTTAGAGCTATGAATTCACAACTGAAGAGAAACAGGTCAGTTGTGAATTCATAGCTCTAACAGAATAGCAGAAAATGCCCCAACCAAAACCAAACAACAACAAAAACAGAAAAGAAGTGGTGAGGATTTTGTGAAACAGCTAGGGGGGTTGCGAGGGTGTAACCAGTGCCACTGAAAACTCAGTAATAAAAGCATAGTTACATACAAGACCAAAATAATACAGGTAATTAATTCACATTGAAGAAAAGGCAGTCATGTGGAAGTGAAGCCTGACAGAAAGCACTTCTGTATTTTACAAGGCTCTGTGAGGAACTCTTTTCCCCAGAAATCTTCAGAGTAACATACTCTCTTTTCTTGAGCTAGCTGAAGTGTGAAACATTATCCTGAAAGCTGTTTATTTATGAGCCCTCTGCAAGGCACATTGAATTCTCAAGGCTGAATCTCTCAATTTCTTGTAAAAATATTTGAAAAGCATTTCAGAGGCCTCATTGCACCTTTGAATCAGCTACTACCGACTCAGCTGCCATACTAACAAAGCAGAGTCATCTCAGGGGCTGCTTTGAAGAGTTACAGCAGAGGTGAATTTCTGCCTGCATGCCTTTTGCTGTGCAGCACTCCACGTGAAACGGAGCTCAGTCTATACAATGAAGTTTGAAATTAGCCTAGAGCATTAGACTGAAGTCTGAAATTAGTGCAGAGCAATAGACTTTCAATCTCAAAGTCTAATTTTTATGTTTATGGGACTCATTTCTAGGAGCATGCCTAGAAATAAAGTACAATTCAGGAGGAACAGTCAAGGCTGACAAACTATAAAAAACAAAACAAAACAAAACAAAAAAACACTTAAAGACTTTTCTTGAAACAATCACTTATTCTTTTCTTAGTCAAAAAATATTATCTACTGAAACATTTAATTGTGAATTATTTGCCTTTTCAGGAAAAATTCTCTAGAAAGCATCCATAATTTTAGTAAGTACCTGAATGTGAAATGAAGTTTGTGTATAAAAGTAAAAAATATATATATATTTCTAAAATGCTAGGACATTTAAAAGATCAAATTGATTACAGTGAATTTTCTTTCTTAGTGAGAATTTTTAAGATGCTTTTTGCTCTTGACATCAGGAAAAAAGCCTGCTTTGCTATTTTTCTTGTTATTTCTCTGTTGCACCGATGTGTGAGGTATGAGTGAGGGATCGTGTGTGGGAAGGGCGAGGTGTGAAAAGGAACTTTTGTGTATGACAGGGAGAGAGAAATAAATGGGCAATTGTTGAGGTGCATGTTTAAAAGGCCCATTTTGTTAGGAAGATAAAATTGCTAATAATTTTGTAAGGCAGGCATAATTAGTAGTCTTAGTGTTTTAAAAGTATGTGTGAAAAGTCAGGTAAGGAATAACACTTATCATCTACACATTGTGAATTGCATTACAAAAAGAAAAGATCATAGCCCAACAAGCATACATCTTCAAGATGACAAATTTGGAGAACAATGTTTGTGCTTTAAAATATAGCTGCCACTTAAGTGTTTTCCATACCTTTGATAGCAGCACTAGTAGAAAGACATCACTATATTTCGACTCTCAGATGACAGTTTTCTTAATGTAATTGACATTGTTTTACAGATTCTTTGGCACATGAATCCTTCCTCGTCTTTTTAGAAAGCCGTGTTGTCATATGTGTCACTGTATGTTTTGAAAAATAAAATTGAATACAGGAACAAGAAACCCTATTCAATATTGCTTACATCCTTGTCAGACAAAGTTCACACTGAGCTTGAGAAGTCAAGAGATTTGTCTGGGCAAAGCATAAACAAAGGGACCTGAATAGGATCCAGAAAAGCAACCTGTAATGGTATAAATCCCCTTAAAACTCCAGTCCCTCTGTGAGGAAGCAGTGGTTGAAATGCTCTGCTCTTTCTTGCTCCTCCAGGCATATCACAGTTGCCATCAGGAAGGAGTGGAACAAGATGCCCATGCC